>NC_134784.1:12014438-12036938 GCF_046742065.1 Oratosquilla oratoria
AAAGATATATATACTTAATATACTTATATACTTTAGATGTAAAAAGATTAGTCATACATGACTTACCCGTGGAGAAACCATGCTGTGAGTCACGAATTAAATTATGTCTCTCGATGTGATCTCTGATTCAATTAACTATTATTGATTCAAGCATTTTACTTATAACTGATGTCAAACTGATTGGTCTGTAGTTGCATATAGACAATTTATCTCGCTTTTTGAAGACAGGAACAACGTTTGCCTGTCCCCAAGCAATATGCACAAAACCAGTGTTTATCGAATTATTAAGTATTTGTATTAACTGGTCGCATATTTCAAATTTACACTCTTTAAGCACTCTGTAGCGAGCGTGACTCAGGCAGATTACGTGGTCGAGTGATCGAAGGTGGTAAGGAATGAATGTCTCGATCCGTTCTATCTTTATTGTGTAAGTGACAGGCTTATATAGTGCTCCGGGATTACGCGACAGTCCGATCGGCCAATCAGCGGTCGCCTCGAGACTTGAAGGGTGGCTTGTTCCAGTAGCCAATTACCTGTTAGCCTGCGTGGCAAAGCAGTCGTTTGTGGAGTGGACGCCACAATATTCCTCCCTCAGCGAAAAATTTCCGTTGCATAGGAAAGGGGACGATCCGCCCTAACTAATCGTATCGGAGGTGGATCGTCGTCTTGTAGGTACGCTGGCTTGAGGTGGTCGATGGAGAATCAGTCGTTGCTGCCTTTAATGCGCAATAGGAACGTATTCTTCTTTCTCTGGACAACTTCGCAGGGGCCGGAGTAGGGTGGGGTGAGGGGTGGCGTGTGAGCATCAGTGCGGAGAAAGACATGCTTTGATGTGTGTAGATCTCGGGGGACGTATCGATGCTCTGGCGACTTGTAAGTTTGTTTGCAGGGGACGAATTCTTTGACGATATTTTGTAGGTGCCTGATGTCGCTGTTCGTAGAGGCGTTGGGGAAGAATTCGCCGGGTACCACGAGGGGTTCACCGAAAACCATCTCGGCCGGGGAAGCGTCGAGGTCCTCTTTCGGGGTAGTACGAAGGCCGAGGAGGACCCAGGGTAGCTGAGTGTTCCAGGTTGCATTGTTGTAGCGTGATATCAGGGCCGCTTTGAGGGTTCTGTGGAACCGCTCCACCATGCCGTTAGCCTCCGGGTTGTAGGCTGTGGTGTGGTGGACTGAGGTGCCCAATAGCTGTCCCAGGGATGTCCATAACTTCGACGTGAAGGTGGTGCCGCGGTCGGACGTGATGTGTTCTGGAAGCCGAATCTGGAAATCCATCCGGAGAGCAGGGCTGCTGTGGAGGTGGAAATGGCGTCAGGCATTGGGATAGCTTCAGGCCATCTGGTAGAGCAGTCTATGATGTTGAAGAGGTAACGATGTCCAGCTGACGGAGGAAGGGGGACCACTACGTCCACGTAGATGTGAGCGAAACGTCTCTGTGGTTGGTGAAAGGATCCGGGGCCCGTCTGTGTGTGTCGGAGGACTTTAGATTTCTGGCAGGATGTGCAGGATCGGATCCAGTTCTCCGCGTCGCGGGATATGCCGTGCCACATGAACTTTTGTGACATCAGTCGTGAAGGATGTGACAGGTCGTGGATGAGGCCGAAGACGTGACGGCAAAGAGATACTGGTATCCATGGGCGTGGACGCCCGGTGCTGATGTCGCAGAGGATGGTGGTGCTGGAACCGCCCAGGGGTATGTCCTTCCACTACAGGGCCGTGAGCGATGTTCTCAGTATTGGTGCCTCGGGGTTCCGTTGTTGCTCCTTGGCGAGGTAGTCGTAGTCGAGTCTATCACGAGTCTGGAGAGGGCGTCGGGTACGGGGCTTTTCTTGCCTGGCAGGTGTCAGAAGGTGCAATTAAACTCAGCGATAGCCGAGATTTAGCGGCGTTGTCGTGCGGACCAGGCGTCCGCCTGTCTGGTAAAAGCGTGAACTAAGGGCATGTGGTCATCTGTATGGAGAATGTTGCACCTTCAAGGAAATGGCGGAAATGGCGGATGACTTGGTGGACGGCGAGAAGTTCTCTGTCAAAGGTAGAGTAGTTTTTTTTCGGTCTTGAGGACTTTGCTGCTGAACAATCTCAAAAGGCGTGGCTGTCGGTGAATGACTTGTTCCAGAACGGCTTTAATGGCGATGTTGCTGGCAGCCGTGGCTCTCTTGGGATTGGAAAGGCGAGGAGGGTTTCTGCGGCGAAGGCGTTTTTTGCTTTCTGGAAGGCCTCTGCTTGAAGGGTACCCCACATAAGGTCCTTGGGTTTTTCTGCTAGGACTTCGTACAGTGGTGTCATGGTTGCCGCGATCCCGGGCAACCAAACCAACGGATTCCTGGAGGGCTTTGACTGTGGTGGTCGTGGGGAATTTTCATATGGTGGTCACCTTGTCTGGTTGAGGTGAAACGCCTGCAGGAGTGAAGTGGTGTCCTAGGAAGCCCACCTCTCTGGCACCGAACACACACTTGTCGTAGCGTATTACCAGACCGTTCTGCTGAAGGCGGCCCAGGACCTCGGAAAGATGATGGTGTTCCTCTTTAGATGATGAGAAAATGAGGATGCCATCAATGTAGCAGGCGCAGAAAAGTAAATCGTCTAGGATGCCGTCCATCATTCGTTGAAAGGTGGTGCCAGAATTTCGTAGGCCAAAACAGCTGTAATTAAATGTGAATGTGTCGAAGGGCGTTGTTACAGCAGTTTTTTGGGATGTTTTCTGGGTGCAAGGGGACCTGGTAGTGCCATTTCAGAAGGTCCAGTCTTGAGAAGATTTTTGAGCCGTGGAGGAAAAATGTGATGTCGGCGATGCTGGGCAGTGGGTAATGGTCTGGCCCTGTTTTATTGTTGAGACGCCTATAGTCCCCGCCGAGGCGGAGGGAGCTGTCCTTCTTTGTCATGATGTGCAGTAAAGACCAGGGGCTTGGCGACTTCTGGCAGATACCCAGACGATTGAGCGAAGAAGATAGATCTTCATGTCGTCGTATTTGGTGGCGGCGTCACAATGGGTTTCCAACCATTCCGAGATGCGAGAGAAAAGTTTGTCTGGGAGGGCTGTCCGGAGCCAGGCGAAGAATCTTAGAGAATACCAGGGGCCCTGATATCTTTATGGGGTGATAGATTCCGTGTTTCGCAGGAGTCTGTGGCTGTTGCCGGAGTTCGGGCTTGAAGACATGGGGTAGGCGTTGAGGAGGTGGGCGAAGCTGTCTGTCAACTCGACTACCTGAAGGGCGACCTCGGTGGGCGCGGCAGTGATGGGTGTGGTGTTGAGGGAGGCTGTGTCTACCAGCTGACATCTGGCGAAGTTGACGAGGAGCTGGAAGTGGGCAAGAAAATCTGCCCCTAGAAGGGGGAGGGTAGACGTCTGCCACTATGAAGTCCTATCCAAACGTACGCCCGTCGATGCTGATCTCGAGGTGTTGGCGGCCGTATGTTGATATCAGAGTGACGTTGGCTGCGATGAGTTGGACGTTGAATCCTGGTTGATGGGGCTGCCTCTAACGTGCGGCTGGTGGGAGGGAACGAGCGGTGGCCATGTCGACCAAGAAGCGTATGCCCGTTGCTGGATCCGAGAGGAAGATGTTGGTATGGAGAGGGGGAGGGGCGTGATGCATGGCGGCCCTCCTACCAGTTTTTGGTCACTGGTAACCTGGTTGGCAATTCCTTGCCTTGGGGCCGAACTTGGTGAGGTAGTAACAGAACTGGTTCGTGAATATCGTCGTGGTCCTTTTCTGGTCTGGCTGTGGCCGCGGGGCGTGGTAGCGTTGTGTAGGTGCTTGCTGGGTACGTGATGGGCGGTGTGCCGCTGCGATGTCGACCTCGTTATCCTGGAACGAAGGTGGGGGATCAGAAGGTATGGCGTTAATGCGTCTTGGTGAAGCTGTGAGAGCATTCGCTAGATGATTTACTTGCTGTTGGAGGTCGTCCTCTTCTATTTCCTCCACGTTAGGGATGGTAGCGTGGATGGATTTGGGGAGGCGTAGGAGCCAAAGTGCCCGAAGCAGATCTAGCTTTCGAGGCGTTCCGTTGGTTGCTGGAGGGAGTCTTGCTAGAGCCTTCATCTCGAGAAGGGCGTCAGAGGGTTTCTGGTCGCCCAGGGGTTGGCGTGCGAGCTGGATGAGCTGCGTCACACGCGCTGCTGGTGAAGGCGTAAAACGCTGAAGTAGATAGATCTTCAGGTCGTCGTATTTGATGGCGGCGTCACCATGGGTTTCCAACCATTCCGAGATGCGAGGGAAAAGTTTGTCTGGGAGGGCTGCTAAGACGTGGTTTGTCAGTTTATCTTCTTGAGGCGAAACTGTATTTCTACTTGTCGGAACCAGGTATGCGCATCGATCGTCGAGAAGATGGGGCGTTTTACTTGCGCGGCTACAATTGGGTGGGTGTCTGCGGAGGTGGAGGGCGGGGGGTCGTCGGAAGTCTTGTCCATTGTATCGGGGGCACCAATTTAGTGAGCGCTACTCATGCAGACTACGTGGTTGAGTAATCAAAGCTGGTAAGGAATGAATATCTCAATCTGTTCTCTCTTTGTTGTGTAAGTATCAGGCTTATATAGTGCTCTGGGATCACGCGACAGTCCGATCGGCCAATCAGCGATCGCCTCGTGACCTGAAGGGCTGCTGTCCCGGTTCGTCCCTAACAATAGTCGCTGAAATCGGCGAGGTGGCTTGTTCCAGTAGCCAATTACCTGTTAGCCTGCGTGGCAAAGCGGTCGTTTGTGGTGTGAACGCCACAACTCTAGGAAAAATTTCTTCATCCACATCCAAAATCGAATCGCAGTCAGGTTCCTTATCTAACCTCTCCTTAGTAAACACCGTAGGAGATTCGAAAAAGACTTCGAAGAAGAAGGAGAAGAAGACGAAGAAAATGTAGAAGAAGAGGAAGAAGAAGAAGTAAAAGAAGTCGTAGAAGAAGAAGTATAATAATAAGTAGAAGAAGAAATAGAAGGATAATAAGATGAAGAAGTAGAAGAAGAGGAAAAAAGGACCTTGATTCTATGGTAGAAAAGTTTATACAAGTTCCGAGAACATAAATGGTGTTGTACCCGCGAATTTGAACACCTGATTGAGGACTACATTGTCCTTACTTTATTCTTATTATTTATTTATCTATTTAGATATTTATTTATCCATTTTGTCGCCATCCTACTTTGTTTATCTCCGAGGAACTACCAAAGAGGTTAACTGTACACAAACGGAGAACTAGCAAAAAATTAAGTGAACACAAAGGTAGACTTAACAAAGAAATAAAAAAATTTAAACGGGAAAATTATCAAAAGGAAGGCCCAGCAAAGGGGTTAAGTGTAATCAGAGGGTTAACTAGCAAAGAGGTTAAGTCACAGATGGTTAACTAGGAAAGAAATTAAACCACTGACAGAAAAAAAAATCGGGTAAACGATAGTTAAGGAACAATATTGGGAAGACGGTGGATAGAGAATGTATTGTTACTGTAACCATAAAAAATTCATGCTCTTCTCACAAATTCTTTCACATATTTTCTTACATATATCTTTCTTTCTCCTTCGCTGGTAAATAAAGTTTATGTATTCTTATATGAATAGAGGTGCATCTCCCAACACAATAATGTTCTCATTAGAAATAATGTAGGATTCTAATAACTTGATCTAGTTAATCATGTAATACTGATAGTTAAATAAAGACAGGTACATGAATACACAGATGAATACATACATGTGTAGAGGCTACATACATACACACACGCCCAAGGATAGAAACGTTGGAGCATTATTGGCGATGAAATGCAACACACACACACACACACACACACACACACACACACACACACACACACACACACACACACACACACACACACACACACACACACACACACACACACACACACACACACACACACACACACACACACACACACACACACACACACAAACACATACACACATACACAGGCCTAGTGATGGTTCCACTGAAGACGCATGCGCCTAATTGACCTTTTCCAAGACACTATGTGCTCACTAAGCAGAAGTAGCTTATTAGGTTGAACATGTCGAAAAGCAAATATGAACAACATACTGGAAACTAGCCTGATTTGAACTCCACACTTTCGCATACAGAAAATAATGGTTTAGGATGTGTTGGGTAAATTGACATGCTTCATCTGTGACACTGCCCACCTAACCTAGATTTTATTTAAAGCTGGTTAGACCAATAATATACCAGTCTGCGTGATCATTGTATATAACATGCCTCAGAAACAACTACTCTCATCAGAAATTCAAAACGTTGTCGTCCATACCATCATGGGCTCGTCATGGAGTGATTTCAACATCTCTTAATCACTTCGGCACACTGCATACATCTATTCGCTCAACCAAGACAAAAACATACTGCACTCTAGATATACTGAAAGGCTTCACGCCAAACATAAACATCTGTTACGCCACATAACACCCAGAGCTCACCACAGGCTACTTGTCTTCCTCGCACCACCCCATCCGCACACACGAGAAATCGTGCCTAAGTTGTATTCATTTACTAATCATGGTTGACCAAGGCTAACTGTAAATAATGCGCTCCAGCTATTACCCTAGTATCTCCACACAATCTCTACTACTTTCAGAGGAAAGGGGGTAAGTTTGCAACGTGTGTGCTCCATTCATCAATGAGAATACTGGCCGTCCCGGAGCTATCATGATTGGATTATTTATGTCCAAAGTATACTTCTTGTATTTGCTCGGTATTATATTTACTATGTATAAGCCATATTTATGTTCTATGTCTCACATGCCAAAAGTGAAACTCTCTTCATTGCAAACACATACACACTGCACGAACAATGATACGCTCACAAAATCAAACACCTGCAAACAAAATTTCTTCTAATAAAGTTGATTTTCTTTCCGAATAAACATAATTTCAGTTCATTTTAAAAAAGTCTTCCTGTTTATCTCTTTTACAAAATTTTTAATCTCTTTCCACACTTTTGTTGGTAAATTTGATCGACGCCAGTCCCCATTTTCTTCCCTTGTCTATCAAGCCACAACAGTAAAGAAATCCTGTAACAGAGCACAATGCCAATAGTCGATTCTGTGCACAATTATCCTTTCGTTCCCTTACAAACTATAAGAACATAAGAATGGAGGAAACTGCAAGAGACTATAAGGCCTTACCACATTTCGCCCCATCCATAAAGTTATCTAATCTTCTCTTAGAACAACCAATTGTTTCAGCGTTCACTACATGGTTATTAAATCTATTTAATTAGTTAACCACTCTGTTGGTAAACTAGTTCTTGCCTCTTTACTTCTTAAATCTGAACTTGGTCCTGGGTCTTGCTACCAGAGGCTGACAAGAACATAGAACATAAGAACTGAGGAGGCTGCAAGAGATCATAAGGTCTACAATAGGCAGTTCCATGCCCATTACCACCTATCATCCCCATCCATAAAGCTGTCTAACCTTCTCTTAAAGCAATTATAGTTTCAGCGCTCACTACATGGTTTCTAAGTATATGCCATTCTTATAATCCCTTTGTTGGTAAGCCAATTCTTGTCTATTTCTTTATTAGACCTAAATATTTCCAGTTTAAATCCATAACTAAGAGTGATGCCTTGCTGTCATAATATGACCTTGCCTGCATTACCCTTGTTAAAGCCCTTAACCCATTTCAACACCTCTAATAGATCACCCGTACTCTACGTCTTTACTCAGCCTATCTTCGTAATTTAAATTTCTAAGACTTATTTCTCCTTCCCACAAACACCGTTTCGATGAAAACGGTTATCTGATATAATTGGTTCCATTCCATTCCTAAGGACGGACCCCAGATAAGGTGTTCTCGTATAGAAACTGTATTGGGATACGTTTGTTCTTTTTATGAATAGATTGTGCCTACATTTACGTTAATCTGAGAGACTCTTCGACTTCGCCTCCTCATCAAGTGAAGCGAGTGGGAGTGGACATCCATAAGGATTGCAGCGTCATCGGTGAGTCTTGGTCAGCGATCCGGTGGTAACTTCATATTCACTAGCAGCCATAGTCCTTCTCATTATCCATTGCATTCTAGCCTTGATATGGAAAAAATAATGATGATAATAATATCAATAAATAAATTAACGAAAATTAGAAAAAAAATGGCATTTACTCTGCCAACTATCCTAAAAGGTCGTTAACTCCTGTGAATCTTTATACCCTACTTAGATTGTAAAGAGTTCAGTGACAGTATGCAGTAATTCTGATGAATATGTTATAATAAAATTAAAAAGAATGACATGGGCGGGGCATGCTGAAAGGATGCAAGAAGAAAGTTCTTCATAGTGGAGTACGTGAACGACGGCCACTTGGACGACATATAAATGACTGGAGCAGCTGAGTCGACAAAGCTGTGCAGATATGCGGAATGGAACCAAGAGAATGGAAGGCGTTGGCACACGACCGGCAGACGTGGTGAGACGTTTCAAAAACGGCAATAGATCACCAAGTGGCCCGAAGGCCGGAGGGGTCAGAGTAATGAGGAATATTAGGAAAGGGGGATCTTCCACGCAAGAAAATACTGTGCGGAAGGTGTTACTGAGAATATAAAAAGAGAAAATAAAACAAAAGGTCGAAAATAAGAGAAGTGATATGAAGCTGACACAGTTGCTGTGAAGTATAAGACTTGTGGCCAAAAGAGTACATGGGTGCCATGCGAGAATTCTTGGACAGAAATTCACTTTCAGTCAGAAGTGTATGGGTCTCGAAACCTCTGAGACGCGGGTTTGAGTCTCGCACTTCTCTCTGATTTCTAGCATTGAGTCCTTCCTGCCCCAACAGTCTTTGCTTGTAGCTACACGCCTCCTGGCGTAGGCTCCTGACCTTCAAACCAACCCAGCCTTGCCTGATGGAAGGCAGGATAGGAGATCGTTACATATCTATACTAAAACAGTTGAACTGTACACAGGGGGACCTATGTTAATCAACACGCGAGGGCAACACAAACAACAAGAACAGAAGATGAATGTGTGTGTATTTGTTAGTGTGAGTGAGTGTGTGTGTGTGTGTGTGTGTGTGTGTGTGTGTGTGTGTGTGTGTGTGTGTGTGTGTGTGTGTGTGTGTGTGTGTGTGTGTGTGTGTGTGTGTGTGTGTGTGTGTGTGTGTGTGTGTGTGTGTGTGTGTGTGTGTGTGTGTGTGTGTGTGTGTGTGTGTGTGTGTGTGTGTGTGTGTGTGTGTGTGTGTGTGTGTGTGTGTGTGTGTGTGTGTCGCACACAAACACACACGCCCCATGGTCTTTGATCACGTGCTGGACTGATGATTTACTACTATTACACTTCCGGATAAGAGTTCAGAGGTCATATATGTGTGTATGTGTACATTATGTGCATTGTGTGCGTGTGTGACAGACAGACAGGTAGACATACAGAAAGAGAGACAGAAAAACAAAAAGACAGACAGACATACGGATAGATAAGTTGAAAAATAGAGACATTCAGAAAGACACGGACAAAGGCAGACAGACGGAGGGCTTCACTGTCAAAGTTCATTGTAAGAATGAATGAGAGACACGAAAAGTCTCGAGAGTTGTGGAAAAGAAGAAAAATTCGGCGAGCACAGTGGAACGGAGTCGAGGAGTGCAAGTGAGAAGTACAGATGAAAAAGTAGGCGAGAGACGTGACGAATGAAGGTAAAACATGGAGGCGAGGTGCATTGGAAGGAATGCAGCTGATTGCAAGTGAAGAATGGAAGTGTGGCACGAAGGCGAGGAGTGCTTTTGAAGAAGTAGAGGGGAGTTCCTGCGACCGGTTGAGGAGTACACAGTATTGAACAGGAGTACCAGTGTTCCAATTGTTTTATTCTGAACGTCGAAGGGCAGATGAAACGAAAGCTAAAGTAAGGATTTGATAAAGATGAAGAGCGCCTGGGTAAGATGGGATGGGCTGGAGGACAGAGCAGGGGCGCCCACACGAATTTTTCTAGGAAGGGGGGGGGGGCAAAATTAAATATATTATACTGTACATATCAAGATAAACACTTCTAACTGGCCGCATTGGCATATACAGTATTTAGATTACCTACATGAGTTACATTTTGACTTTCATCAATCATATACTGATGCTCTATAACTTAAAAAAATAATGAAATACGTGACGACCGGCAAAGTTTTAAACACAACCTGGATTTCTAGGGGGGGAGGGGGCAACTCCCCCACCCCTTTACTCTCCCTCAGGACGCCTGTGGTACAGAGGGAATGGGGGATTCTCGTGCGCAAGGTGAACCGGGGAATAAAGTGATGGGAGGAAGCGCGCGGGAAAGGTTTGCACCCGCGCTGCCCCGCCTCAGAGACCCGCCCCATAGCAAGCCGAGCCTCTTTCCTGTTTGTGCGTTGCGATGCAGTAAGCTGATTGATTGATTCCGGGGGCACGTGTGCGTTGTTTGCTACGTACAAGTGATTGCGTGATTGAATGAAAACATTCTCCATTCACGTGTTTGCTTGTACAGAGTCGCTTCCGCAGGGAGAGAATGCAGGCAGCGGGAGTGTTTCGTTCATGGTGAGGGCTTGATGAGGTGATTATAGCACGTACTTCGACAACGGTGTTCATTATTGTCAGGAACGGAATGACGTGATTCGAAAACCTACATCGGGGTATGTGTTCATTTAAGCTCAGGATGTGTCGGAGTGATTACGATTTTTTTTTTTTATCTTCAGTTAATATTGTGGATACGATGAGAGGATTGTAGCAGATCACCAGAAATGTATTCCATGATGAAAACTGAATAGGTGAATGCAGAATCTGTAAGTAATTGTTACTAGTTTCCAAAACATGTCATTAAATTCTATTGGCATAATTATTAGCAGTGTATATCTTCACCGCCAAAACAAAATTAAGTGGCTGACAGTTATACCTATTTGTTAAATTTGTCCATTTATCTCAATGCATTTAGAATACCGTTGAGGTTCACATTACACAATGTAACACATGTTTTGTTTATTTGTATTTTTTCATGTTTATATATGCATTTTGTGTCACTGAATCCAAATATCACATTAGTTTTGACGTAACATCGATATTTCTTTATTTATTCTTGATTTTATATTTTATTGTTATATACGCAACCTTTCTCTACAGTAGTTAATTGATTCAATCTACTTTAGCATTCTAAGGATAATTATACAACATCTAGTATTTTTTTCATAATATGAAGTGTATTTAAGAGCTACAATATTAGTAAGAACAAAATAAACAACACAACTTTGCACTGCAAGTGTTTTGATGACTCTTCTCATGATTAGAAGTGCTTTGACGATCGAGATTTTCTAGAATGCATGCTTTCGTCTTTTCTGACTAGTGACCATATGTAATCTCCCATCATAGTAGTATTCCATCGTCCTTGATATCTTCTTTCCATAGTTGCGATATCCTGATGAAATCTCTCGCCATGCTCCTCACTGACAGCCCCCAAGTTTTCGGGGGAAGAAATCTAGGTGAGAATGCAAGAAATGTATCTTCAAGGACATACGACAACCAAGTTTCCTGAAGTTCTCAATAAGCTTTGCCACTATTTGTTTATAATTAGGGTCCTTGTGATTTCCTAGGAATCCACGAACTACATCACGAAATGAACACCAAGCTTCTCTTTCAACTTTCGTCATCGCTCTTTCCAGTTTCTCCGACTTCAACATTTTGTTTACCTGGGGTCCAACAAATATACCACCCTTGAGCTTAGCCTCAGATAGCTTGGGAAACATGAGACAAATTTCTTGGAAAGTTTCGCCTCCAAAATCCAAAGCCTTCACAAAATGTTTAATTAACCCTAGCTTGATATGAAGTGGGGGTAGTAAAACTTTTTTCGAATCTACTAGAGGCTGTCTGAGAACATTTAACATTCCTGGCTGCAGTTCAACTCTTGGGGGCCAATGAACTTTATTATAATGATCATCATCAGCCCTGCTGTCCCATAAACAAAGAAAACAGGAATACTTTGTGAATCCCCCTTGTAAGCCAAGCAAAAAGGCTAGCATCTTGAAATCACCACAAACATCCCATTTGAATTCAGCATAATTGATTTTTTCAAGAAGCTGTTTGACATTATGATAGTTTTCTTTCTTCTGTACTGAGTGTGCAAGAAGCAAAGATGGGTTTTTATTTCCATTGTGAAGCAATACTGCTTTGAGACTTCGTGTTGAGCTATCTATGAACAGTCGCCATTCTGCAGGATCATGTTCGAGTCCAAGGGCTGTAAACAAACCAGTAACATCCTTACAATAACACATATCATCACTAAAGTCATAGTAAATTTTAAATTATTCATGTCGTTTCCGGTACACAGATGTCCTGCAGTCTTCTCCTAGTAGATTCCATTCTTTCATCCTTGATGTAAGAAGCTCAGCTCCTGACTTAGTAAGACCTAAGTCTCTGATTAAGTCATCTAGCTTACTCTGACTTGGAAAGTGAGGCTCCGAAGTCGTTCTTGGTGCGAAATCTTCGTCTCCCATTTCATGGCTGCTGCTACCTGCTGACCCTTCAGATGAAATTTCCATTGCATCTTCCATCTGGAAAGAAAGAAATAACTAAATATAGCAACTTCAACAAAGACGAATAGCATTAGTATTCCATATATCTTATTGAAGTTAATTAAAAGTAAAGAGAGTATGATAAAAATAAACTTGCATTTTCTGGTGGTTGTGGTACTGGTAAGCTATCATCATGTGGGACAGGTGCTCTAGATGATGGTATGTCTGGATACTGCAGAGCTTGTCTTCCTTTCACTTTCCTGTACTTCGTCACATCAATCATACAAAAGTAGCAGTCGTAGTGATGGTTCTTCGGCTCTCTCCATATTCTAGGAATGGCAAAAGGCATTACCCTTCCTGTACCTCTCAGCCATCCTTCTAGAGTAGATCGGCAGCTTCCACATATCACATGAGGTGCCCATGGCTTGTCCTGGTCACCCATGGGTATTCCGAAATAGAGTCTGTACGCTATCCACACTTTAGCACCTCTCACGATCTTATGTAGTACTTGTTTTTTCCCAATATAATAACCACACACATAGCAAAATGTATCAGGAGAATTTTCACATCCTCTAGTAGCCATCTTAACAGGTAAATAGTTCAGTCATTGATCTGAAAGAGAAAATTAGATAAACATTTAGTAGCAGACCACATAACAATTCCAAAATATACATGGTAACATTGAAATTATATGTATTTCTATAACGGTCGATGATACAGAAAAAAAATTGCATATTTGAAATCAGCAGGAAAAATGGATTAATAAACTCTAAAAAATACAATAAACAAAACTTTTGAAAAAAAATTTACGTTGTGTTATCTTTAGTTACTGGGTATTTTGCAAAGACGTCAATGTATTGAGAAGTATTGGGGGCTTCCTGTTGGGTGTTCAGTGTAGGTTGGCTGTATTTAATGTGGAGGGCCTCAAGGAGGGCAAGGCGGCGCTTGTCACTTTCTTGGTCTAAAATGGTGTCGCTAAGGTGTCGCTTAGGGCCTCCATTGTTAAGGTGGTATGTCAACCGTCTGGAAAGGCGAGTGGTAGTGAGTCCGATGTAGGAATCTTGGGGCGTACATCGGACTCACTACCACTCGCCTTTCCAGACGGTTGACATACCACCTTAACAATGGAGGCCCTAAGCGACACCTTCAGGAGACCCATAACATTCCAATCACCAGATCCATCCTAGTGGACAATACCACCATTTTAGACCAAGAAAGTGACAAGCGCTGCCTTGCCCTCCTTGAGGCCCTCCACATTAAATACAGCCAACCTACACTGAACACCCAACAGGAAGCCCCCACCATCCTTCCCAGCCTCAAACCATTCAGAATCCGCCAAACCAGACAACCCAGCTACGAGACAAATCAGCCCTCCCATGAGCAGTCACTCCGTCCGCGACGGACACCCAGGCCACAGTAACGGTCATCTGAGTGTCCTTTCCCAGTGGTCACAATTCCCCTTCCTGCGTTCCTTTCCCCGATATTCAACGTGTCCTTTCCCAGTTTCAGACCAGAATAACGGTCCTTTCTTTGTAATCTTTCCTAGTGTTTACTTTCTGTATTTTTTTCTGTATCTTTCCTAGTGTTTACTTTCTGTATTTATAATCATCCATTTCTTTGCTATTGTCACAATTGAAAATGCTAACTGAGATTAGCGAAACGTCTTGTATCCTGTTCTACCCATTACTGTAGATGGCTTCTATCGGCAACTTGGTTTTTTCTTTACCTCTCCATGCTAGAGAGATCTTTAGAAGGCTTGAAACTCTTCATCGGAAACTCATCAGAGCTCAGTTTGCTGTTGCATACAATTCTATATGCCTTAAAGATATATATATATATATATAATATGTGTGTGTGTGTGCGTGTGTGTGTGTGTGTGTGTGTGCGTGTGTGTGTGTGTGTGTGTGTGTTTCTAACGAGCGCTTTCATATATTTCATCATCCTCATCATTTTTCTCAACCTTCTTCTGTTGTTCCATGATCTCTTTCAATTTTGATTTTTCCTTCTGACTTTTCATCACCTATTAATTATCATCCATTTCTATTTTTTACTTACTCAAAAGTTGATCTATTAAAAAAAGTATTAAGTAAAGTTAATTTATTCTGTTGATTTTCTAGATCTTGCTTTTTGATACCTGATCTAAGTACTGTATTGAGACTTTAAAGGAGTTATCACACTAGACTATTTTTCATCCTACATCCTACCACCAACCTTCATTTGAAAAACTAGAATAGAGTTTCGCTTACAGAAATTTAGGTTCCTCAGAACATTTCAGCAGTATATCTAACACGTTTACAATCTATTAGGTCATCATTCAGCTTTGCTATCTATATGACGGAAATAGAATTTGATATTTGGAGATTTGATAAGTAAAATATCATAACCAAAATCGTTTTTAACTCAAACGAACTCTCAACTGTCGGCGCTGGTGAAACCCGTGGAAGCCCAATGCGATAACCACTTAAGACTTTAATCCATCTGGGTTCAGTTTTGATTTTAATGATTCCTTCTATATCTGACTGACTTCTTCTTCTGGCAAATCAGTTGCTTGAGTCTTCTTTATCTTGCTTGATTTATTCTTTTGTTTCACGTCGTCTTCGTTGTGTATATTTGCACAAGGAATGAAGTTTTCAAGGTCGCGATTCATCACTGTTTCAATTGTGCGTTTCCGTGTGTGTATGTATGTACTGTGTGTATACTTGTATATGTTTGTATGTTTGTATGTATGTATGTGTGTATGTATGCATATATGTGTGTGTATGTATGTACGTAAGTATACGTGTGTGTATAACATGTATGTATGTGTGTATGTATACATGTAAACATGTATGTACTGTATGTATGTATGTATGTATGTATGTGTGTGTGTGTGTATGCTTGTATGTATGTGAGTGTATTTATGCGTATATGTGCGTGTATGAATGTACGGTATGTATGCGTGTATGTATGTATGTATGTGTGTATGTATGTATATATGCGTGTAGGTACGTATGTAGAAAACTGCATTAGTGTCAGGGATAGGGCTAACATGGCATTAGGTTATATCATTATCATTACTATTGTTATCTTGTCTACTTTTAATGACGTCTGTACAGACGATGAATAGAAGATTATTGAGGAGAATTTCGTACAGAGAGCAAGACACAGTGGAGAATGGAGGGACAAATTAGAAAACGAGGTTTCTATAGAAAACGGAAAAGGTGGCGGCACTCTAGGTTAGCATGCTACTTGCTTTTGCTACTTCGTTGGGGTTCAAAACGACTTCGGTGACAATATTTTAGACTTCCGTAAGAACATCTCAACAATGTGTCCAACATTCGTATTCTAGGTTTAACTCCTCTTAGTTCGTCATTCAGCTTCTCAATTCGAGTTTCGAAAATTGAAAAACAAAAGATCGTAACCGAAGTCGTTTCTTCTCAAACAAAGTAGCAAAAGCAGGTAGCATGCTAGCAAAAAATGCTTAGGGTGACGGCAGCATTACGATAGCATGTGCCTCCCTAACCCATCTGTATTAAGATGACTCTATTTTCATACATTATAGGAGTCTTGTTCTGATCGTACATTAGCTTGAAACCACTCATCATGCGTGTACGTGTGTGTGTGTGTGTGTGTGTGTGTGTGTGTGTGTGTGTGATTCACCATGGTCTTGGATCACGTGTTGAACCCGTGACCGATAGTTATTTACCTTTCGGATGAGAGCTTAGAGCTCGTATGACCGATCTATGGGTAATGCTGTGACCTTACACGCACACACACACCCAATTCTCCGCCCACGAGAGTTGGCGTAACAACCCGCAGCGCAGCGATACTGAAATTATTTCATACCTGGGCGGGATTCGAACCAGGACCGCCATAATGGCAGGCGAGAACTCTAACCACTGCGCCACGAGGATGTGTGTGTGTGTGTATTCACCTTGGTCTTTGGATCACGTGCTGGACCCGTGAATGACAGCTATTTCCCTCCCGGAAGAAAGCTCAGAGCTCGTATGACCGATCTATGGGTAATGTTGTGACCTTACACGCACATACACACACAACTCCCCGCCCACGAGAGTTGGAGTAACGACTCGAAGCGCAGTGATACTGAAATAACTTCAGCCCTGGGCAGGATTCGAACCGGGATCGCCGTGGTGACAGTCGGGGACTCTACCAACTGCGCCACCGAAGTCGTGTGCGTGTGTGTGTGTGTGTGTGTGTGTGTGTGTGTGTGTGTGTGTGTGTGTGTGTGTGTGTGTGTGTGTGTGTGTGTGTGTGTGTGTGTGTGTGTGTGTACGTTTTACAGTCTCCCGGTCTTTCTCTGATGAATTATTTCAGCTCTTCTTAGTTTCCTTTCTTATGGCTTGGATCCCCTCACCATAATTAAAATTGTAATAGTACATAATTTTTTTTCTTTGTGTTTTTTATTATCATTACAATTTTTCGCAGGTGAGCTTTGCGCTGGGTGTTTGTTACCTCTTCATCCATCATCATTTGGGATCATTTTATTTATTTATTATTATTTTTTTTTTGGGTGTGGTTTGGGGTGTGGGGTGTGTGTGGGGTACCTGATTGCAATGGCTAATTTCCCCTCTCTATTTTCTCTCCACGTTTCGAATTTTGCTCATTCATTATTTCGCAACTAAACTTACACCAAAAGGCTTCGTTTCCTTTACTTCATCATTCCTGCTTATCCAATTCATATATTTCTCCATCTCTCTGTGGGAGCGTAAATAACTACCCCTTGCCTTGTAAACATAAAACCCTAAGAATGGAGTAGAGTGTAAGAGTCCATAAAGCGTACACTAGGCACTTCCATGTTCATTACTACCTGTCAATTCCACCCATAAATTTCTCTAATCTTCTCTTAAAACAATCAATTGTTTCAGTGTTCTTTACATGGTTACTAAGTCTATTCCATTCGTTAACCACCCTATTGGTAAGCCAGTTCTTGCCTATTTCCTTCTTAAACCTAGATTTGTCTAATCTAAACCCATTACTACGAGTCTTAACCAGTGGTCTTAATATGATGACCTTGCTTGCATCACCCATTGTTAGATTATTAATTTGGAAGGAACTTCTTTGTATCAACATGCCTCTCATTAGGATTATGGCGCTTGCCCTCTCTTCTTTCCTTGTCCTTTCTATACTTGTCATAAAAATCTAACCTCTACAAGTCCTGTCGTCTTGTCACCGGGTTTCCGTAGTGTACTTGTGTGTGTGTGGTTTTTTTTTCGTGAAAATTTTAACTTAAGACATCGCTATCTGAGATTATATTAAGGGATATGCTGTCTTTGCTGTAGTTTGACTACACTCTCTACTGGAACTCCCTAGGTGTCATAATAGCCTATTTTAACTTCAGGTCTCGACACCCTCTGGCACGCGTGTCAAAAATAGCACGTGGCATGGTTGATCTTGGCACGCCAGCTGGTTTTGGAAACTTGTCACAGTATCAAAAAATAACACGAATGCTGCAAATAAACAAGCTTTGGCGATGAGAGATCAAACCAAGTCTTCAAGGAATTAACATTTAGTAACATCCCCATTGCAGTAAAACAGTGGACATGAATTGATTTCCACTTGCAGGTAGGATTCTACACATCAAAGGAACTGGCACAGTCTCTTCCAAAGGTTGCCCACCCCTGTTTTATCTATTTATTCATAGGTTTATCTAATTACATTCTGTGATATTTTTTTGTATTGCCAACTTTTCACCCATTTTGAAATTCCTTAGCTTTTATTCTTATAACACTACAAATCATGTGGTTTTAATGAACTTTCTAACATATTCGCACCTTTATCCAAGTCTTTTGTTGGTAGTGATTTCTCTTTTCAACCTTGCTTATTCTCTGTTTATGATGTTGAATATTTCTTGCACTTGCTTATTATTCTTTTAATGGGTCTTTCAGTGGATTTTTGTAGTTCCTCTTACTCCCTAATTGCCGTCATGTCTCCTTTACGGTTTAATACCATACTCTTTATCACCTTTTCTCTTTTTGAATGTTCGCTACTTACGACGGAGGTCGAGGTGACGGCATTTCAAATCCTGCCGCCAGCGAGTTGGGCCAAGGACATGGTTAATTAAATTCCACGCTACAAAGTCCTCTGTAAGGGCACCGTCCTAGCCTCCTGATGGGGGAGAGTTCGCAATGTAAAAATGAATCATCATTAATCGTTCTTTCTTTGATTTTTTTACGTTCACTTGCAATGTCATTCTTATTTTCTGCAAGATTCGGAAATGTCTGTTTACTTCCTTTGTCTTTGGCATTGGCTCATCTCTTATTATATATTCAAGTAAATTTTCAGAATCAATATTTCTTGTCTATCTTTTTATTGTTCCTACCTCTTTGTTTTGAGCTAGGTTTGCTTCGTTTGTCTTTGTCATTGGTTCATCTTTTATTATTCAAATAGATTTTCAGAATCGATATTTCTTGTCTATTTTTCTATTATTATTCCTACCTCTTTGTTTTGAGCTCTGTTTGCTTTGTTTGTCTTTGTCATTAGCTCATCTTTTATTATTCAAATAGATTTTCAGAATCGAAATTTCTTGTCTAATTTCCTTCTTGTTTCTACCTCTATCTAGAATTTTTCATATGTTTTTAAGTAGTGTGTGTCTCCACAATAACATCTAGTTTCAATTCAATAATATTCATCTATATTTCTTACATTTCTTTCTGTTATTTTTTTATTTCTTTACAACCATATTTCCATGCTCATTATGTTGAAGGAATATGATAACTGATATTTTTTTTCATTATTTGTTAATCTATCATACATTTATCTTTCTTAAGATAACATTCGCTTATCTATCTGTCATGTTACAAGTTCATTAACTAATTAGTTTCCTTAGAAATGTTTATCTACTTATCTAATGGTCTATTTAAATGCATATTCATTTATTCATCCATTCAGTATTTACTTGTCAGTCTTTTATAAAATTTCTTTGTTTATCTATTGATTTATTAATTTATGTATCTACATATCTATTCATTATTCATTATTCTTTCTTTAATCATTTGATCATTCATTTATTTATTCACTTGTTTATTCGTATGTTGATTTATTAATTTTTCTACTTATTCGTTCATTCATTCATATTCTAATTCATTTGTTTATTCGTATGTTGATTTATTCATTTTCCTATTTATTCATTCATTCATATTCTAATTCATTCATTCATCGATTCAGTTATCTGTTTATTCATTTTTACACTAACTTGTTCATTAATATGAATATTCATTTGTTCATTTTATTAGTCTATCTAATTTCTTGTTTATCAACTCGTTTCAGATATTACTGTGATTATCTTGGAATATCAGTGATACGAACATGTTATCACATTCCAGTCCCTCATCCTTAGATCTATAACGCTTCAAGAATGACAAAAATGACCGCAGTGATCAGAGAGATAAAGTGGTTGACACCTTTAATGCGTGCGTGTGTGTGTGTGTGTGTGTGTGTGTGTGTGTGTGTGTGTGTGTGTGTGTGTGTGTGTGTGTGTGTGTGTGTGTGTGTGTGTGTGTGTGTGTGTGTGTGTGTGTGTGTGTGTGTGTGTGTGTGTGTGTGTGTGTGTGTGTGTGTGTGTGTGTGTGTGTGTGTGAAAGAGAGAGAGAGAGAGAGAGAGAAAGTATGTGTGTGTGTGTGTGTGTGTGTGTGTGAGAGAGAGAGAGAGAGAGAAAGTATGTGTGTGTGTGTGTGTGTGTGTGTGTGTGTGTGTGTGTGTGTGTGTGTGTGTGTGTGTGTGTGTGTGTGTGTGTGTGTGTGTGTGTGTGTGTGTGTGTGTGTGTGTGTGTGTGTGTGTGTGTGTGTGTGTGTGTGTGAGAGAGAGAGAGAGAGAGAGAGAGAAAGAGAAAGTGTGTGTGTGTGTAAGTGTGTGTGCGCGAAAGAGAGAGAGAGTGTCGTGTATATCTTGGTGTGTATGTTTTCGAGTTTACATTTGTGCATATCCTTAATAAACCTTTGATACGTTCGGAGATTCCCTCTTGTTTTTTGGATACGTAAGTTCATTTTTTTTCTTTTGTTTGTGATTCTGTTGTGTTGAATTGAAGTTATGACGCCACCATCCCTTTTTATGAGGCCATAAGCACAACACTAAACTCACCTGATCAACATTGTTTTTTGGATTGCACCATAATCGCCTACATTAAAGCTAAGACCAGACAGTCAACAGGAATAAAGACACATATAAACTTAAACCAAATAGGTCTTCCGGTTTGGCTTCAGAAGCATTCAATACAGAAACCACATCACGAGGTTTGGTCGTCTTTGGATATTACGATTTTTTATGGCAAAATATTTTATCGCCTCAACTCGACAAGAAAGAAACAACGATAAATGTGGGAGGAATGCACGTTTGGATTAGTGCTCTAACTTTCCGCACCGTGACAGAGGAAGCATTTTACGATGGACATAACTTTTCGTGGTATTCTAAATAGCTTGAATACCTCCTCGCCTTGCAAATTACCAGATGCGAGGTGATTCGGCACAAGAGGTTCTCACCTCGTGAGGGAAAATATCACTTCCCGCCTGCCCGGACAAATTCGCACATTGATCGGTTGTTAACAACATACTCTTTTTCTTGCCAAGTCATTTATGGACATGCAAATGTCATTCTGAGTTCAGTTTATGTGGAAGGTTCCGATTGTGTTCATAAGTACTCTGCAAAAGTACTGATATGACTTCCACGGTCGTGGTTATGTTACAAATCATATAATCTTGCTTCGTGTGATGGCATTCTCTCTGTACAACATAGGGAATCTAGTTCTTATGTAGCATATACTCGTATGTAGTGAGTTGCATTTCAAGTATATAAATGCAAGAAATGTGTGCAGTGGTATTGGCGATGATTTTAAATGGCATTTATCGACAAAGTGGTCAGAGTAGATATCCTATGAAGATGGTAGCTTTACTAAAAGTACAACGTTTAGCTCGTTGAGGATTTTTCAAGTCCATAGACACAGAATACAAACTCTGGTCCATTTATATATCTCGGAATGGATGAGGAAGGGACACTACGACAGGGAATCCCACTGGGCGCCATTTCAAGTCATTCTAGCCACAGGAATTAAATGAATTAATGGGGGTGTAATATTGAACATGCCTTGGTTTTGTTCTATAGTGTTTGAACTTTGAATGATTTCTGCTTCTAGACTTTTTCTCCTAATCTTGTTCATTTCACATAAGATTAGTTCGGCATGGTCCCAGTCCATTAGGTGGTTGTTGTTGTCACGGTGTGTGGTACAGGCAATGGTGGTTTTGTTGTTTCACATACCACTGGCTAGTTGCGTCTCTCAGAATGTGGCGTAACTTGTATAATATATTATAATGCTTCCATCAATAAATGCTTAGAAAAAGTGACTATATCCTGTCTAATCCAGTATCAAGGGGTCCCATAAATATACAGTAAATATACAAGTCGATGTAAGGGGTCCAAAAAGCTTGAAAGGTTGAGAAACACAGGCCTACACTGAGTTTACCAGTTAAAAGTAGAAGATTATCGGGACTCGTGCCTATATCCAAGATTATAGAAATGAAAGTGGAGGAAGAATATTTATATAAACTATGTATCTAACTTGGAAAGACCATCCGGAAGACCTTAGATAGATTTGGATAAGGAAGAGCATGCAAGGGCAGGACTCATAGTAATGTGTTGAAATTGGACAAATTTAGGTAAGAACTAGTTTACCAGCAGAGTGGTTAACGGATGGAATAGACTTAGTAACCATGTTGTGAACGCTGAAACTATTGGTTGTCTTAAGAGAAGATTAGATAAATTAATGGATGGGGACGATAGGTCTCTTACAACCTTCTCCATTCTTATGATCTTAAGATTTATGTCAGTTTGAATGGAAGTGATGAAATCGAACACACTGGTAGATAAATCCTAAAATATTTGATTCCCGAAAAAGGATGAAATTTGTTCATATATGTATTCATAGAACTGACAGAACATAACAGGCGGGGTACGCAAAAACGTTGAAAAGAAGTTTTACGTTTATTTAGTTTTCACCCAATTTTCTATTCTCTTGCGGGTGATATGTGGTAATAAAATTATTCTTTTTTATATATAAATCT
>NC_134784.1:12039438-12041938 GCF_046742065.1 Oratosquilla oratoria
TCAACTGCCGTTTCGCTCTTAACAGAGCTTCTTCAGAGTGTACAAACATAATCGGGAAATCAACAGTTATATATCTTACATCATTCCGCGTTCCTTCCTTAACCCACCCCCTCCCTCCCTCTCGTACCCTTCAGCTCCTGTAAGATCATCCAGCCGGACATTTTGGACAGCTTAATAAAACCATCACGATGGTTACAGCAGGGCTGGGATGCTATAAAAGCTGCCTCTACTATTTTTCTTTTTTTCTTGTCTAATCCTTGTTTTAATATTTCCACTCCGTCCCAGTTAGGTAAATGTCCGTATTCCTCCGCATGAATCACCAGTGCGGAGGAATACGGACATTTACCTAACTGGGACGGAGTGGAAATATTAAAACAAGGATTAGACAAGAAAAAAAGAAAAATAGTAGAGGCAGCTTTTATAGCATCCCAGCCCTGCTGTAACCATCGTGATGGTTTTATTAAGCTGTCCAAAATGTCCGGCTGGATGATCTTACAGGAGCTGAAGGGTACGAGAGGGAGGGAGGGGGTGGGTTAAGGAAGGAACGCGGAATGATGTAAGATATATAACTGTTGATTTCCCGATTATGTTTGTACACTCTGAAGAAGCTCTGTTAAGAGCGAAACGTCAGTTAATAAAACTTCAACGGTTCTCGGAGTTTATCTCACCACCCTACCACTCATATATATATATATATATATATATATATATATATATATATATATATATATATATATATATATATATATATATATATATACACATATATATATGTATATATATATATATATATACATACATATATGCATGTATGTATATATATATATATATATATATATATATACATACATACATTTTTTTTCTCTCTGATGTAGGTTATCGTACAAACATTTGTGCAAAATATAAAATGCCGCTAGCGATTCTCATTTAGAGCTTAACATTCCCCGTTTGCCCTTACTGCAGCATGTTTGGTAAGAACATAAGAATGAAGGAAATTAGGCAATTTCATGTCCCTTACCACCTGTTATCCCTATTCTTGAATTCACCTAACCTTATTCTAAAACAGCCAATTGCTTCAGTGCTCACTACATAGTTACTAAGTCTATTCCATTTGTTAACCACTCTACTGGTAAACCAGTTCTTGTCTGTTTCCTTCTTAAATCTTATTTGAGTACGATGAACTACTCCAGTTAAACTAATCTAATTTTCTTTTAAAACAACCAATTGTTTCAATGCTCACTACATAGCTATTAAAGCTATTCCATTTGTTAACCACTCTTGGTAAACCAGGTTTCCTCTTTCTTTCTTAAATATTGAGTGCGATGAACTAATAAAGTTAACTAACCTAAGTGAGCTTATCATCTCCACATTCTCTCATTAAACTTATTCCTAGGAACCCAGTACGGTGAAGATGTACTGTACATTTGAAATTATTTGGAATCGTGTTTTTTTTTATTAAAAAATTGTTTTGAAGGTATCCTAATTTGTCTTAAGATAAGTCGGCCCCTTTTGTTTGTCTCTGTTCTAATCATCTACCAGTTCCTTGCACAGCCAACTTCACTATTCTTTTTAGTAATATATTTTTCTTTATTTCAACCTCCATATACATAAACATTAACAACCCTGATCTCGGTGTTGACCACTGGGAAGGCCAAAATATAGATGAATTGATAGCATAATAAGACATCACAGAGCATGTAGAAAACAGAATGGGAGGAAATCGTCACCGATCGAAGAATGTGGAGTGGTTTAGTAAGGGCGGCCATGGGGCTCCAGGCCCCAGATGCCGCAGTAGTGAGTGAGTTACCGAGTGAGGTCCTGCTGAAATAGTATGTTTGGCTGCCGCGAGTTGATCTTGGGGTGAGATCATCGCGTCTTCAGGTCCGCCGGCAAGGTTGGTCATTTGGTCATTTATTCAAATTCGAATATATGTGATACCTGATCTGAGTGAACTAATTTTCGTGGTTTGTGACTAGAGCTGCATTACAATGACTGGGAGAAAATCTTAGGTTAAAAAAAAAAAAAAAATGGATCTGAGGTTAGATTCGTCTGATAACATGCTTGCTAACATGATTCATATTTTTTTCTACGAAATCATAAACGTCCTCATCAATGTAGTGCGCCCAGAATAGAAGTAAAAAGTACTACTTAGTACGAAGTACTACATCATGAGTTACTATATTGAGACCACGTATCATAAACAAACGACAAGAATGTAGTCAATTAAGTTAAAGTAAATCTATTAGATAAATTGTGGCGGTCCGTGCCAAACAGGCGAAGACGCCAGTGCCTTAAAAGAAAGCGCCTCTTTTGGTCAACATTTGGACAGTGATAATTCAGAACCTTATTTTTGGCGTCTTCGCCTGTCTGGCATGGAGCGCCTCAGTCAGTCAAACATCTCGTAGAACCGATGAGTTTTAAGATTTATTTGAATAAATACCCAATTAGCTGTAATGTGCATAAATTAATTCATTTGTTCCCTCGTAGAATTAATCATATA
>NC_134784.1:12046938-12056938 GCF_046742065.1 Oratosquilla oratoria
TGCCAAAGCATGGTTCTTTGGGGCTCCTGTGTATTTGCGTCCAACCAGTCTGGATTCCAGGTTCGTAGTCGTCATGCCTATGTACGAGGAAGGAAGGGCTTCGCAGTTCCCTTTTGTACATTTATACTCGTATATGACATGAGACTTTTTCAGCTCATTCCTCTCTTGGCGGGTGTTGTTTTGGAGAAGCAGATTGGAAGTTTTCTTACTTTTATAATAGATGATAAGTTTGATAGAAGTGTTGCCATTCATAGGTTTTAAGTTTCTTTTGACGATGTCTTTGATGGGCTTTTCATCTTCTCTATAAGTTGTAGAAAAGTGTGACTTGTAAAAAAGTCTTATTTCTTCTTGGTTTGGAGTATTGTTGGAGTTGGTGTACTATTTGTATAAGATAATTTCGGTAACTTTATTAATTTCTTTGTTGCTGAAGTCGTTATTTACTAGTACCTGGGTAGTGCGTTCCAGTTCTTGGTGGACTTTTGACCAGGTATCACAGTGCGTGAGTGCTCGGCGGACATAAGCTCCAATGGTAGATTGCTTATATCGATTGGGACACTCACTGTTTCCGTTGAGACATTGGCCTCCATTGGAAGGCTTCGTGTAGACATTGGTGGTGAAATTATGTCCACTTTGGGTAACAAGGACATCAAGGAAGGGCATGGAGTTACCCACACTGTGTTCAATTGTGAATTTAAGTCCTGTGGCTTCTTGTAGTTTAAGACGGAGGTTTTCTGCTTCTTGGTAGTCATTAACTTTAATGAAGATGTCATCTATATACCTGCAGTATATGTCCAGTTTTTTCATACCACGAAATATTAGTTCTTCTATACTTCCCATGAAGAAATTTGCGAAAAGCACCCCCAAGCAACACCGTCGACCTGGGAGTACAGGTTACACAGAGACTTTACATGATTAAATTACGAAAAAAAAAAATAGTGACGGAAGTCTGATACAGATCCACTTATTGTCTTAATTGTTTAGATTTTGCCGATACAAATAGTATACATATAAATTATTACATAAAAATACAGAGACTTTATATTATCAAATCACGAACAATAAAATATAGTGTACATTATTCAAATATCAACGGGGGAAATTTACATCAAGGGATAATTGTTCTAGGGGGCAATTGATAACGGGGGGTAATTGTCCTAGAGGGGAATTGTCCCGGGGGGCAATTGACAATGGGGGGAAATTGTCCTCGGGGGAAATTGTCCTGATACGGTAGGAAGAGTTAAGGATGTGCATGTTTTAAGGGGAGAGAGTGGGGGAATATCAGATAATTTTTTGGTGGAAGGTAAGTTGAGAGTGGAGAATAGGTGGAGAAAGAGAAAAAGGGCAGAAGGTAGGGAGGTAATTAGAGTGAACTGCTTAAATGAGAGAGAAAAGGAGGAGTATAAGAAGAAACTGAGAGAGGAGTGGGAGGGAGTGAAGGGTAGAGTAGAACTAGGAGTGGAGGAGGAATGGGGATGGTTCAAGTAGGGAGTCATAAGGTGTGCAAAGATGGTGTGTGGAACAAGGAGGGCGGGAGGAAATAGAAGGAAGGGTAGTGAGTAGTAGGATGAGGAAGCAAAGAAGGGCGTAGAAGAGAAGAAGCAGGCTTTCATAGATTGGCTACAAATTAGGACGAGGGAATCGTATGAGAGGTACAAAGTAAAGAGAAGGGAAGTTAAGCATGAGATAAAGGAGGCAAAGAGGAGAGCAGATGTGAAATGGGGTAAGAATATGACAGAAATTTTGAAAGTAATAAAAAGATGTTTTGGAAAGAAATTAAAAGAGGAAGAGGAGGTGAATCAAATAGAGAAGAAAAGGTTTACCTTTTCTTCTCTATTTGATTCGCAGATGGAGATGACAATGGAAGAGAAGGCAGTGAGAGGAAGGTGGGTAGGGTATTTTAGGGAATTGCTAAATGTGAAGGAGGATAGGGAGGGAAAGGTAGTTGCAGTGGGAAGCGCTACGAAAATGACCGTCATGAGTGACAAAAATGGAGGAGATATAAGGAAAGATGAAGTGAAAGCAGTTGTTAAGATGATGAGAGCAGGTAAGGCACCTGGGTTGGATGGATGCCATGCAGAAAGTCTGAAGAAAGGAGGTACAGTGATGGTGGACTGGCTGGTGAGGTTATTTAATGTTTGTTTAAGAGAGGGTAGAGTGCCGGAGGACTAGAGGAGTGCCTGTATAGTTCCGATTTACGAGGAAAAGTGGGACAAGTGTGAGTGTAGTAGTTTCAGAGAGATCAGCTTGTTGAGTGTAGTTGGGAAGGCTTATGAGAGGATCTTGATTGAGGGGATTAAGAGAGGAACAGAGGGCGTAAATGGTGAGGAACAGTGTGGTTTTAGGACAGGTAGAGGTTGCGTAGATTAGATTTTTGTGGTAAGACAGATATGTGAGAAAGCTATAGAAAGAGGTAAGGATGTTTTTCTGGGCTTTTATGGATCTGGAAAAGGCTTATGACAGGGTAGACAGGAAGGCACTGTGGGAGGTATTGCAGATATATGGGATGTAAAGAAAACTGTTAAGAGCAGTCAAGAGTATTTACGAAAGTAGTAGAGCTTGAGTCAGGATTAGTAATGGAGAAAGTGAATGGTTCGAGGTAAATGTGGGACTTCGTCAGAGATGTGTTATGTCGCCCTGGCTGTTCAATCTATACATGGATGGGGTAGTGCGAGAGGTGAATGCAAGGGTAGTGGGTCAGGGGTTGGAGATGGTTAAAGAAAATGGAGAAAAGTGGGAAATAAGCCAGTTGTTGTTTGCGGACGACACTGCGCTTGTAGCAGGAACAGAGTAGGGACTGAGGAAGTTAGTGACAGAGTTTGAGAAGGTGTGTGAAAGAAGGAAGCTGAATATAAATGTGGGTAAAAGTAAGGTGATAAGATGTATAAGGGGAGAGAGTGACAGCAGGCTGGAAGTGAGCATAAAGGTAGAGAGACTGAAGGAAGTGGATAGTTCTAGATACTTGGGTGCGAATGTGGCAGGAAAGGGAGGAGTGGGGGTAGGGGTAGAATATAGATTGAGAGAAGCGAGTAAATGCCTTGGTGGATTGAAGAGTGTAATGAGAAATAAACATCTGGGAATGGATGCTAAGAGGAGGTTATATGAAGGAGTGATTGTGCCGACAGCACTGTACGGGGCAAAAATATGAAACATAAGAGAGGAAGAGAAGAGTTTAAGTGTGTTTGAGATGAAATGTCTTAGAAGTATGATAGGGGTTACTAGGCTAGATAGAGTGAGAAATAAGGAGGTGAGGAGGAGAACAGAGGTGGAAAGGGAGTTGGAAGATTGGGTTGATGAAAGAGTATTACGATGGTTTGGACACACGGAAATAATGAGTGAAGAAAGATTAGTAAATGAGGTGTGGAAGGTAGAGGTGGAAGGAGTGAATATGAGGGGGCGTCCAAGGATGAGATGGATGGATGGGTTAAAAAGGGCATTACGAAAGAGAGGAATATCTGTTGAAGAAGGACGGGAGAGGATAGAAGATAGGAGTGAAAGGAGAAGGGTTGTGTATGGATGATGCTGTGATGCATGAGAGGGAGTGGGTGGGGGATGGGGGGTGAGGAAGTATCTACATACATACATATACCAAGGCTTTTTCCCCCTTCCAAGGGAGGTAGCCAAAAAGGAAAAGGCATAAAATCATTCCCACCCATTCCATCCCTGAATACACTCCACACCCCTCCACCCTCCCTCTTATCTTAGCACCTCCTGGATGACGGGTCATCCCTGCACCTTGTCCACTGCCCTGGGTCAGAGGCAGTGTCGCAAGACACAGCACATCCACAGCAAGGCCGCTTCATTAAATCGGCGACCCCCCTCTCCGTCCCCCCATGCATAAAAGGAGAAGACGGGGAGAAATCCCTTCGGGCTGCGTCAAATTTTGCTCACACATACTACCTCATCCCCCATCCACCCGCCCATTCCACCTCATGCATCACAACATCATCCATATACAGCCATTCTCCATTCACCCCTGTCTTCTGTCCGCTCCCGTCCTTCCTCAACAGACATTCCCCTCTTCCCCAAAGCCCCCTTCACCCAATCCATCCACCTCATCCTAGGACGTCCCCTCATGTTCACTCCCTCCACATTTGCCTTCCATACCTCTTTTACTAGTCTTTCTTCACTCATTCTTTCCATGTGTCCAAACCATCCTAATACTCTTTCATCAACCCTATCTCCCAACTCCCTTTCCACCCCTTTTCTCCTCCTCACCTCCTCATTTCTCACTCTATCTAGCCTAGTAACCCCCATCATACTTCTCAGACACCTCATCTCAAACACATTCAAACTCCTTCTCTCTTCTTCTCTTATGTTCCATGTTTCTGCCCCATACAGTGTTGTTGGCACAATCACTCCTTCATATAGTCTCCTCTTAGCATCCATTCCCAAATGTCTATTCCTCATTACACTCTTTAATCCACCAAGGCATTTACTCGTTTCTCTCAATCTACATTCTACCTCCACCTTCACTCCACCTTTTCCTGCCACATTTGCACCCAAGTATCTAAAACTATCCACTTCCTCCAGTCGCTCTCCCTTTATGCTCACTTCCAGTCTACTGCCACTTTCACCCCTTGTACATCTCATCACCTTACATTTACCCACATTTATCTTTAGCTTTCTTCTATCACATACTCTCCCAAACTCTGTCACCAACTTCCTCAGTCCCTCCTCCGATCCTGCCACAAGCGCAGTGTCGTCCGCAAACAACAGCTGGCTCACCTCCCACTTTTCTCCATTTTCTTTAACCATCTCCAACCCCTGACCCACTACCCTTGCATTTACCTCTCGCACTACCCCATCCATGTATAAGTTGAACAGCCAGGGCGACATAACACATCCTTGACGAAGTCCCACCTTTACCTCAAACCACTCACTCTCTCCATTTCTAATCCTGACACAAGCTCTACTACTCTCATAAAAACTCTTGACAGCTCCTAGAAGCTTTCCTCCTATCCCGTATATCTGCATAACCTCCCACAGTGCCTTTCTGTCTACCCTATCGTAAGCCTTTTCCAGATCCATAAAAGCCCAAAAAACATCCTTCCCCTTTCCTATAGCTTTCTCACATATCTGTCTTACCACAAAGATCTGATCTACACAACCTCTACCCGTCCTAAATCCACACTGCTCCTCACCAATTACTCCCTCTGTTCCTCTCCTAATCCTCTCAATCAAGCCTTCACAACTACACTTAACAAACTAATCCCTCTGAAACTACTACATTCACACTTGTCCCCTTTTCCCTTGTAAAGTGGAACTATACAGGCACTCCTCCAGTCCTCCGGCACTCTACCCTCTCATCAGGAAACATTAAATAACCACACCAGCCAGTCCACCATCATTGTACCTCCTTTTTTTTTAGACATTCTGCATGGCATCCATCCAGACCAGGTGCCTTACCTGCTTTTATCATCTTAACAGCTGCCTTCACTTCATACTTCCTTATTTCTCCTCCATTTTCCTCACACATCAGGGTAATTTTCTTAGCATTTCCCACTGCAGCTATCTTTCCCTCCCTATCCTCCTTCACATTTAGCAACTCCCTAAAATATTCTGCCCATCTTCCCCTTACTGCCCTCTCTTCTATTATCATCTCTCCATCTGCACCTTTTACCTTTTCTTCTCTACTTGATTAGCCTCGTCTTCCCCTCTTAATTTCTTTCCAAAACATCTTTTTATTACTTTCAATTTTTTGTCATACGCTCACCCCATTTCACATCTGCTCTCCTCTTTGCCTCCTTTACCTTTTGCTTTACTTCTCTTTTCTTTTCTTTGTACCTCTCATATGACTCCCTCGTCCTATTTTGTAACCAAACTGTGAAAGCTCTCTTCTTCTCTTCTACAACCTTCTTTGTTTCCTCATCCCACCATTCACTACCCTTCCTTCTATTTCCTCCTGTCCTTCTTGTTCCACACACCATCCTTGCACACTTTATGACTCCCTCTTTGAACCATCCCCATTCCTCCTCCACACCCATCTCTACTCTATCCTTCACTCCCTCCCACTCCTCCTTCAGCTTCTTCTTGTACTCCTTCTCCTTTTCCTTTTCATTTAAAGAGTTCACTCTAAGCACCTCCCTACCTTTTGCCCCTTTCCTATTTCTCCATCTATCCTCCACTCTCAACTTACCTTCCACCAAAAAATGATCTGATATTCCCCCGCCCTCTCCCCTTAGCACATGTACATCCTTAACTCTTCCTATCATAATCCTTTTTACCACTACATAATCCATTAACGCTCTATCTACCACCCTTCCATCCACCACCCTCTCCCATGTGTACTTATGCTTGACTTTCTTCCGAAACACTGTATTTGCTATCATCAACTCTCTTTCTAGACACATTTCCACCATCAACTCTCCACTACGATTCTTTCCTGGAACTCCACATTTCCCAACCACTCCATCAATTGGACCATTTCCTACCCTAGCATTAAGGTCTCCCAGTACTATTACATTGACATTTCTCCCTAAATTCTCTATGCACTCATTTAAATCTATCCAAAACGCCTCCCTTTCTTCTAAACTCTTCTCACTGCCATGCCCATATGCACTTACAAAGACCCACATCTCCTTTCCCAGTTTCACCTTCATCCACATTATCCTTGAGGAAACCTCCTTCCACTCCACTACACGTTTACCTATCTCTTCACTTACTAGAATAGCCACCCCTTCCCTCCCTCGCCCTCTCTTCACTCCTGATAACCTCCCACTTACACTCCCAAACTTACACTCACCCTTCCCTTTCAACTTAGTTTCACTCAAAGCCAACACATCCATCTTTCTTCTCATAAACATACTACCTATCTCTTCCCTTTTACTCTCATCTGTACCACATCCACGCACATTAAAAGACCCAAACCTTAGGGTGCTGGTCGGAAAACTCCCAGACCCTCTTATGCCTTTACTTTTTCTTTTAGGAATGTCCCCTGTGGGGCTACAAGGAGAAGGATGCCTAGTCCCAATCCTCGTCCCTTTCTTCTCGTCTCTTACGATCCAAGTGGAAATACTTGGTGGCAGTATTTTTTCCCCCCACCACAGGGAATTCCCCCACCACAGAAAATGAATACTCAGAGAAATGGTACAGGACAGCAAACAAGGGGTTGGGGGACAGCATAACCGAGGGACAGTCATATAAAAGTGTCATAATTTCTCTATGAACAGAGTTTTCCTCTATCATAGACAAAATTATGTGTGGCTCTGGTCCGTAGGGGCGTCCCATATAGACCCTAAAGTATCAACTGCATGCTACTTTGCCACAGTAACAAGCAGCCAATACCCCAGACGGGGTAGTATGTATGAGAAATAAATTGACGCAGCCCGAAGGGATTTCTCCCGTCTTCTTCTTTTCTTCGTGAGGGGATGGACAGGGAGAGGGGTCGCCGAATTAATGAAGCGGCCTTGTTGTGGATATGCTGTGTCTTACGACACTGCTTCAGACCCAGGGTAGTGGACAGGATGTAGGGATGACCCGTCATCCAGGAGGTGCCAAGATAAGAGGGAGGGAGGAGGGTGGAGGGAAGTGGAGTATGTAGGGGATGGAATGGTTGGGAGTGGTTTCTATGCCTTTTTCTTTTTGGCTACTCCCCGTGTAAGGGTGAAAAAGCCTTCGATATATGTATGTATGTACATATATATATATATATATATATATATATATATATATATATATGTATATATATATCAGTATTTCACAAATGTCACATGAATATAATTTGCAGAAAAAACCACTGGTAAATAAGAAACGTAGTTCGAACGTTTTCGTCCATTTAAGACATCATCAAGGGAATACAATAAAGGAGATACAGACAGTATACAGTATATACAGAATTATTTTAGGGAACACGGAAAGATATGTCACACAAGCCTGAGAAAATTACCAACAGTCCTCAGGTCACAGATGGACCAAATGTCCGGGCAAGAAAACATGTAACAATTTTCTTTGAAATAAAATTATCCAGCCTGTACATATCCAAGCTTAGATTGATGTTTTGGTCAAAAGTTTGTTTTATATGGCTAGATTCAATTATGTTCCTTTCAGTAAAGGAAGAGTTAAGGATGTACATGTGCTAAGGGGAGAGGGTGGGGGAATATCAGATCATTTTTTGGTGGAAGGTAAGCTGAGAGTGGAGGATAGATGGAGAAGGAGGAAAGGGACAAAAGGTAGGGAGGTTCTTAGAGTGAACTCCTTGAATGAAAAGGAAAAGGAGAAGGAGTACGAAAAGAAGCTGAAGGAGGAGTGGGAGGGAGTAAAGGATAGAGCAGAGATGGGTGTGGAGGAGGAATAGGGATGGTTCAAGGAGGGAGTCTTAAAGTGTGCAAGGATGGTGTGTGGAACAAGAAGGACAGGGGGAAATAGAAGAAAGGGTAGTGAATGGTGGGATGAGGAAACAAAGAAGGTTGTAGAAGAGAAGAAGCGAGCATTCACAGATTGGTTACAAAAGAGGACAGGGGAGTCATATGAGACGTACAAAGAAAAGAAAAGAGAAGTAAAGCAAAAGGTAAAGGAGGCAAAGAGGAGAGCAGATGTGAAATGGGGTAGGAGTATGACAGAAAATTTTGAAAGTAATAAAAAGATGTTTTGGAAAGAAATTAAGAGAGGAAGAGGAGGCGAATCAAGTAGGGAAGAAAAGGTAAAAGGTACAGATGGAGAGATGATAATGGAAGAGATGGCAATGAGGGGAAGATGGGCAGAATATTTTAGGGAGTTGCTGAATGTGAAGGAGGATAGGGAAGGAAAGATAGCTGCAGTGGGAAATGCGAAGAAAATGAGAGTGATGAGTGAGGAGAATGGAGGAGAAATAAGGAAGGATGAGGTGAAGGCAGTTGTAAAGATGATGAAAGCAGGTAAGGCACCTGGTCTGGATGGATGCCATGCAGAATGTCTGAAAAAGGGAGGTTCAGTGATGGTGGACTGGTTGGTGAGGTTATTTAATGTTTGCTGGAGAGAGGGTAGAGTACCGGAGGACTGGAGAAGTGCCTGTATAGTTCCTCTTTACAAGGGAAAAGGGGGCAAGTGTGAATGTAGTAATTTCAGAGGGATTAGCCTGTTGAGTGTAGTAGGGAAGGCTTATGGGAGGATCTTAATTGAGAGGATTAGGAGAGGAACAGAAGGAGTAATTGGTGAGGAACAGTGTGGATTTAGGACGGGTAGAGGTTGTGTAGATCAGATCTTTGGGGTAAGACAGATATGTGAGAAAGCTATAGGAAAGGGGAAGGATGTTTTTTGGGCTTTTATGGATCTGGAAAAGGCTTATGATAGGGTAGACAGAAAGGCACTGTGGGAGGTTATGCAGATTTATGGGATATGAGGAAAGCTTTTGGGAGCTGTCAAGAGTTTTTATGAGAGTAGTAGAGCATGTGTTAGGATTAGAAATGGAGAGAGTGAGTGGTTTGAAGTAAAGGTGGGACTTCGTCAAGGATGCGTTATGTCGCCCTGGCTGTTCAACTTATACATGGATGGGGTAGTGCGAGAGGTGAATGCTAGGGTAGTGAGTCAGGGATTGGAGATGGTTAAAGAAAATGGAGAAAAGTGGGAGGTGAGCCAGCTGTTGTTTGCGGACGACACTGCGCTTGTGGCAGGGTCAGAGGAGGGATTGAGGAAGCTGGTGGCAGAGTTTGGGAGAGTATGTGATAGAAGAAAGCTAAAGATAAATGTGGGTAAAAGTAAGGTGATGAGATGTACAAGGGGTGAAAGTGGCAGTAGACTGGAAGTGAACAGGGAGAGCGACTGGAGGAAGTGGATAGTTTTAGATACTTGGGTGCAAGTGTAGCAGGAAAAGGTGGAGTGAAGGTGGAGGTAGAATGTAGATTGAGAGAAGCGAGTAAATGCCTTGGTGGATTAAAGAGTGTAATGAGGAATAGACATTTGGGAATGGATGCTAAGAGGAGACTGTATGAAGGAGTGATTGTGCCAACAGCACTGTATGGGGCAGAAACGTGGAACATAAGAGAGGAAGAGAGAAGGAGTTTGAATGTGTTTGAGATGAGGTGTC
>NC_134784.1:12066938-12074438 GCF_046742065.1 Oratosquilla oratoria
AAACATTTGTATTAGAAAAAAAGTGATAAATTTGGTTAAGATAAACGGCCTTTTTTTCTGGAGAGTTCTCAATTAGAGCTTGAAAAAAATGTTTAGAAAAAGACAGGGGTGCGATATAATACAGAAAACACAGCAAAAAATCTAAAGGTAGTCCATGATAACATATTATTTATTACTAGCCAGGTTGATGGCAAACAAGGCTGATTTTTGTGCTTAATAAAGAGCAAAAAACAAAAACAAAAACAAACAAGAAATGTTAATCTATAGATGGGTAATAATAGGTACACCTGAAGAAGAGACGGAGAACATCAGATGGGTAGTGATGTAATAGGTGCTATGAGAAACAACATAAAAGTGGACGAAGCAACTCTGAGTGAAGGCAAGGATGAAAAAATTCATCTGAAAATCAGAATCAAGGGCCCAGGTGGAAGACAGTGGCACATGCCCCACCCCCAAGACAAGAGCTTGGAATGAAGCTGAATATCAATATATGTTAACAGACATAACTTTCCTGCATAAAAAATGATCAAAGTAACAGAGTAGTCGTTGTGAAATACTTGAATTGCAATGAGAACAATTGGGAGGTGTGAAGAGCAAGTGGTAAGGATGATTACTGGGGAAATTCTCTGTTAAATAGAATGATGGAAAATACAATTAGCCAATGAAGAGGTGATTCGGGTTAGAGGGGACGAATCTCTAACAAAGTTGGACTTGATGCCAAAAAAAATCAGACATCATTGACTCTTTGAAATATATTTGGTCTATAAGAACAAAGTGACCCTCTAACAACTGAATTTCAGTTGGTTGCTGAAGAAATAGAACCGAGGATCGAATCACACAAACAGATGTCATTGACCAGGGCCATAGTGATATTATGTTAAAAAAAAAACGAATGGTTGGATCAAATACCTCAGAAGAGACTAACATTCTGATGGACAGTCTGACTTGAGATCTGGAAAGTCATATATGTCGAACCTGTTAAGCCTCTATTCGAGAGTGATATGCTGCATGAGAGGGAGGACTGGGTGGACTGTACATTCCTCGATCTAAAGAAGGCTTCTGATAAATGACCTCACGGTCGACTTAAATGGAAACTGGAGTAAATTGGAGAACTAAAACTTGGCTACTTGAATGAATGAAGAATTTTCTGTATGGTAGGTATATAAGAACAGTAGTAAAGGATAAAGGTTGGAGAGTAATGTCCAATCTTTATTGCTAGCACCTAAAATGTTACTTATTAATGTTCGTGAGATAATGGAACGTACAAGCTATGCCAATGTTTGCAGATGATGCAAATATCATGAAAAGAATGAAAAATGAGGAGTGTCAGTGGTTGCAAATAGCTCTTGACATATATTTGCCTGGAGCCAAAAATAGAAAATTAATTTAAGAAGCATAGTACTCGAAATGGGTAATAGCTCCAAAAAACCATATCTGATCTATTCCTTGAAAAACAAATCCATTAGAAAGGCAAAAGAAAGACCTGGGAGTGTTTACAAACGACAACCTGTCACCTGACAGAATATTAAGGTGGCTTTTCACTGTACGGATAAAGAGATGATGGAAGAGAGAGAAAGAAAGAAAAAGAGAGAAAAAATCCGTCTATGGCTGGAATATGCGTCAGTGGTATGGTCCCCACACAGAATGAAAGACATAAACAAGATCGGGAAAATACAAAGGGCAGCAACCAAACTGGTTTCCAGCCTGGCAGATAGGCCGTATGGAGAAACAGAAAACCTTAGATCTGTTAACGTTGAAAGATCAAAGAGAAAGAGGCAACTTGATTGAAGTGTTCATGACACTAAAGGGGATGGATTACATCGGAAGAAAATATCTTTTGATTAGAAATAGGAGGGTTTCGTGCGGTCACGAAGAAAAAAATTAAAAAGACTAAATGTCTAAAGGATATCAAATTATGAATTTCTATACAGATGCATAAATACTTGGAATAACCCAAGATGGAACCATACATGAATTTAAATCTAAATATGACAATTGGAGAATAAGGAGATATAACCCAAGTTGTAACCATATATAAATTTATAGTCAGGTATAATTAGATAGTACGAAATAGGACGAATGTTGCTCATTTCCTGCATACTACAGTTAGGTAAATGCTCTTAGATATACACACGCTCATAACAAACACGCTCGACGGTGTAGTGATACCGTTCCCGACCGCTTATTCTGCGATCCAAATTCAAGTTCCACCCAAAGCTGAACATTTTAGCATCGCTGCAATGCGAACCGGCATTACAACTCTGATGGATAAGGAATATGTGTGTGTGTGTGTGTGTGTGTGTGTGTGTGTGTGTGTGTGTGTGTGTGTGTGTGTGTGTGTGTGTGTGTGTGTGTGTGTGCGTGCGTGCGTGTGTGTGTGTGTGTGTGTGTGTGTGTGTGTGTGTGTGTGTGTGTGTACGTGCGTTCGTGTGTGTGTGATTCACCTTGGTCTTTGGATCACGTGGTGGACTCGTGATCGACAGCTATTTCCCTCCCAGAAGAGAGCTCAGAGCTCGTATGACCGATCTATGGGTAATGCTATGACCCATAGCACACAAACCCCAACTCCCCCGCCCACGAGAGTTGGAGTAACGACTCGAAGCGCAGCGATACTGAAATAATTTCAGCCCTGGGCAGGATTCGAACCAGGTACCGCAGGCACCGCCGTACTGACAGTCTGGGACTCTACCAACCGCGCCACCGAGTCGTGTGTGTGTGTGTGTATATATATATATATATATATATATATATATATATATATATATATATATACATATATATATATATACATACATATATAAATATATGTATATATATATATATATATATATGTAATAAAAACACTAGGAGCGTGTGTTCACTATCTGCACTGAAGATGTAATTATACGAAAGCGCTCTGCTTCGTTAGTTTACTTTTCCTAGTGGTTACTTATATATGTATATATATATATATATATATATATATATATATATATATATATATATGTATATATATATATGTATATATATATATATATATGTGTGTGTGTGTGTGTGTGTGTGTGTGTGTGTGTGTGTGTGTGTGTGTGTGTGTGTGTGTGTGTGTGTGTGTGTGTGTGTGTGTGTGTGTGTGTGTGTGTGTGTGCGTGAGTGTGTGTGTGTGTGTGTAAGGTCATATACGAGCTCTGAGTTCTCATCCGGGAGGGTAACTGCTGCCAATCACAAGTCTAATAATATGTGATGGACCGTGGTGAATTACACACAAATACACACGCGGTGGCGCGTTTGGTAGAGTCCCAGACTGTCACTTAGGCGGTCTGGGTTCGAATCCTGCCCAGAGCTGAAAATAAATTCAGTATCGTTGCGCTTCGAGTCGTTACTCCAACTCTCGTGGGCGGGGAGTTGGGTGTGTGTGTGCGTGTAAGGTCAAAGCATTACCCATAAATCGGTCATACGAGCTCTGAGCTCTCTTCCGGGAGGGAAATAGCTGTTGATCACGAGTCCAACACGTGATCGAAAGACCAAGGTGAATCACCAAGGTGAATCACACACACACACACGCACACACACATACTTGAATTAAAAAAAATAACAGAAGCATTTTGTCCCCTGCAACGCTTTTTACATAATGTAGACAAATCAGCTTGACACACGTCCCGAAGAGTTTGTGCATGACTTACTGTGGGTCAGACTTGTGTGCAAAGGGACCATCATTCACTCAATCGATGCATCTCTCAGACACTTACCCTTTACTCGAGACCACGCGAACAAAAGTTCAAAGTAAATGTTGTGCAAGACCAGAGTCCTGGAGGCGTTCTGTCCTGTTTCACACAAGGTGAAGCTTTGATCTAGACGGAAAGTAAAGCTTATGTAAACGAATCAATTGCACGCACGTTAACACCCCACCCTCCCCAAGGAAGGTACTAAACCTCTCCCACCCCAAGGAAGGCACGAACCAACTCCTCACTCTCCACACACTTGCCAATGCGTGCATCGAACAAATACATTAGCCTAGGCACAGACGAATTTTACTTGTTTGTTTCTTCCTCCTAACCCCACCCGCTGCCCGTGAAGAATTCCTAATTTTAGTCTCATGATTGCTAATGACACAGTTCATCATGAGCGAGATACTGACCGAGTGTTTAATCCGAGATCCCTTCCCCTGTATTTAGACGCATACCGAGGTCTCACTTCATTGCCCTCTTGGGCCCTTCTCGGCCATCATTACTTTCCCTAACACCTTCATAACCATCAACTCTGTGATATTACACTTTGAAAATACAGTAATCACCTTAGCGTCTCACTCAATGAATAGCCCTCACCACCTCAAAGGAATCTGCAATTTTCCTCTTTGAACACCAAAATAACGTTCTCTCGATCATTTTTTTTTTGACACGTCTCTCTCTGGTGATGGTCTATATATGACACTTCCACTACCGCGTGGAAGTTCCTTTCATCTTGGACGTTGTCAAGATTGAGAGAATGTGGAGTTGATAAAGTCATTACCGTCTGTGGACGTCACGATTATCTCAACAACAGTTCTGTAGCGTACTTAATTTTTTTTATCTTTTTTATTCTGGGTATCATCAGGTGAATTTCTTTGGATAGGGAGACGTCACTGAAGAGAAAAATTCAATGGTCCTCCATCTCTCGTGAATCTGTTCTCCACATCACATTAAATTCATACTCTTTTCAAACCGTCTGACCATTATGTATAGTACTTAAACTTTAACTTTTGAGAAAGAACAAGGAAAAAAGAACAGGAGGAAGAAGTAGGAGAAAAAATGAGAAAGATGAGAAAAAAGGAAAATAAGATGAAGAGGAAGTAGAAAAAAAAGGAAAAGAAGGAGAAAGACGAAAAAAAGAAGAAGGAAAATAAGAATATAAATAGGGGGAAGAGGAAGAACAAAAGCAGGAAGTAGGAAAACCTGGTTATGTTGTGACCACTTAATATTTCATACACTTCATGTATTCTTGAAACACTACATAATATGGTCTCTTCACATCGCCAAAATCTCTCGCATTTGTGTAAAAATTCTCAACACTCGTTTGGGTTTCACTTCTTTCTTAGGTCAAACCTTTATGAACCATTTTATGAATTACATTATTGGTCCTCGTCTTCCTCTATCTACATCAGGTCTCCTTTCCTGTCTTGCCTTCTATGAACTCTCCTCATTATTCCCTCATGCTAACTCCCATTCTTCCTTTCCAACTTTTCTTCAGGTTTTTATATTTCCATTTCTGCCTCCGTCATTCTCATCTGTCACATATAGAATTCCCTTCCAAAATCTAAAAAAAAAAAAAAAAAAAAAAAAAAAAAAATCCTTTATTTACGTGCTTCATTTGCCACTCTTACCTCATTCGAGGTTTTGTTTCTACTTCCCTGCTTGATCACTCCAGTCAGTCTTTTCTAATTGAAATGAAGTATTTAGACTGCACATAACTTAAACACAAGTCTTTGCAAAATTTTTTCGTACAATCTACATACTGCACCTACATAGCTGATCCTGGATCCAACCCTATACTTAGGAGCTCCTGTAGTCAGATGGCCCTGGAATCAGAAGGTCCAGTAGTCAGAAAGCCCACTAGTCAGAGAGCCCGCTAGTCGGAAAATTTATAAGATATACGCCTACTGTAGCCATATATTTTTTGCTGATGAAAATTTTCAGTCTCAGTCCTAGGAATATACGAGAAAAGGTAGTTGAGCATGTTGAAAGTTCAAGCAGAATATGGATGGTCTCTGACTTGACCTAACTTAACCCTAACCTAATGAGTGTGAACTTGAGCATCATGTGTCAAATTACAAAGGATTACAAAGGCGGAGCATGCCAACAGGAGACCTTTTGGTCCATAACTAGGTCGGATGCAAAAAGAAAATTAATAATGATAAATAAAAAAATAAATGAAAATATGATATAAATAATAATGAATACAATGAATAAATGCATAGATATAGTTAAATAATAAACAAACAGGTAAATAGTAAATAATAATAAATTGACATACAGCTAATGATAAATGTGAATCAAGCAAATAATAATAAACAAACAGACAAATGATAACAAAACAAATAAACAAATAATATAAAATGAATGACAGTCATTACAGCATCTTGCTTAGGTGTTTATCTAAATGATTCTTAAAGCTTCGAATTGACTTTACAGGAAGTTTATTCCATTCATTAACTACACGGTTGGCGAAGTTGTTTCTACCCACTTCCAAATTAAGTCTATTTCCTGACAATTTGAGACCATTGTTTCTTGTCTGATTCTCATTCAATGCGAAAATTTTGTCACTTTTGATGCTGTCAATTCCCTTTAGAATCTTAAAAACCTGTATGAAGTCACCTCTGAGTCTACGCTTTTTTAGGGAAAACAGATTCATATGTCTTAGTCGATTTTCGTATGATTTATTTCTGATATTTGGAATGAGTTTTGTGGCTCGCCCTTGTACTTTTTTCAATCCGTCAATATCTTCAATGAGATTCGGTGACCATACGGAAACAGCATATTCCAAATGTGGACGAACTAACAAACTGTAGTATTCCTTTTCATTTAAATGATACCATAACTAACATTGAAAAAATTCTGATTGCCGGGCCTTCTGATTACTGGGACTTCTGAACAGAGGTCCTTCATAGTATAGGGCGGACCCCGCTGATCCATACCCCAGACCTTTCCACCGACATTTCTCACCCTTGATAAGTGGTGAGACTATGGCCCGCCAAGATCATGTCATATACTCTTATTATTATAATATATTAACAAATATTTTTTCCTTAAACTGAGTTACTTTGTTTTTCAAATAAATTTGTTTCGTATGAAATTTCTACTTTAAAATTGTGGCGTTTGTAGTGACAAATGTGACTACCCCTGCCCTATACCTTTCCACCCCAATAGTCTCTACCTTCTTTCAACGTAGTCAAAGGCCCATCAACAGACCGCTTGGTCCGTTACGTCCTCCACCGAGTCCGTTATTTCCTCCTACTCTGGTTACTTTCCAGCCACCTTCCTTGCCTTTTCAATTTTTCATACCTGATGTAATTCCTGCAGCCACCTCTGGCCGCTTCCTCCTCCCCTTTGCGACCATCAGCGATGAAATATTCACTGGCAGTTCACCACCTCATTACCATCAACCTATGACCGACACCTCGCCATGATCACCAGTTCCAGCTCAATTACTGCCCCCTTCTCACAACTCCTACCACCATTACCAATAATGATGGAATGATGAGGACAATTACCCTCATAAGAAGGTATCCATCAAGCCTCGCCCATTTGCTTTGAACGTCTCACCAGTTCCAGTATCTCTGACGGCTGTGCTGTCTGAGATATCTATCAGTGTCGACCATGTTATGATACTTGGCCGACCCGCATGAAATCATTAGCTTCTTCCGTGCAAGGAAGGGGTGGTGGGGACTCTTTTTTTTTCCGTCAGACGATTTTATCCATCTCCGTGACACCTTCTCGGTAGCCCGAAAGAGTTATCATGTCACAATTAATCAAATTAGATTAATCTTTA
>NC_134784.1:12084438-12104438 GCF_046742065.1 Oratosquilla oratoria
CACACACACACACACACACACACACACACACACACACACACACGAAAACACACACACACACACACACACACACACACACATACACACACAAACACACACACACATGGTATCCAGGAAAAACATGATATGTATAGATACCAGAGAGAAAAGGAGAAGAAAATAGCTAAGGAAAATTTGAAAGAAATACAGGATGAAGGGCAAAATTTTGATAAAGAAAACGACGAAATCCACAGGATAGGCAAATAATCAAAGGAAAAACAACATAGACCTCTGAAAATAAAACTAAGAATTCATATGATAGCCGAGGAGGTATTATCGAAAGCGGTTAAATTGGCAAATAGCGAGAAATTCAAACATATATGGATACAAAAGGAAATGAGTGATGAGGAAAAATAGAAAGACAAAGCTCTCAGAATTGAAGCTAATGATAGAAATGAGAAAAGAACAGAGACGGAATTTTTTTTTTTTTTTTTGAGTGCTGAACTTGAGACTGAAAAAATGGTACATAAAAAATGGAAACGTAAGCCAAAAAAGAAAAGAAAATATGAAACAAAAAGTGGCATACACAAATATCGATGGGATGATCTCTGGAATCAATTAACTAAATGGCTATCTAGAAATAGAAAAACCTGTTATCATGGGAACTGTAGAGACAAAATTGAAAAAAACCTCTATCAACAAGCACAGTGGGACAAGGTCTATACAACCACTGGGTGAAAAATAGAACAGACAAGCAGGGAGGAGGTGTCACGATATTGACCAAAAAGGGTCTAAATGTGACAAAGATTGATGAAAGCCAAGGCAATGTAGAATTAATTATGATAAAAATTGTAAACAAAAAGATGAAAAACAGAAAATTTGTAGCAGTGTATGTACCACCAAAAACACAGGCTTGATCGGATAGTGAACATTCTAAATTACTGGAAGACACAATGAATGTGCTAAACGAGTTACTGCAAGAGGGTTGAAACATAGTAATCATGGGTGATTTTAATGCAAAAGATATACTCTGGGAAGAAATGATAGTAAAAGGGGGAGAAGAACTTTGGAGCAACATTCTACTGGATATGACCATCGAATACACCCTAACACAATGGGTTAAGGAAAATACTAGATATAGAATCAACGAGGAACCGTAGAAACTAGACTTAATATTAACTTCTGAACCAGATATTGTGAAGAAAATAGAGTATAAAACACCAATTGGATAGAGTGACCTTATATTAATAGAGTTTGAATTAAGGAAACAGAACAATGTAGATAGGAATGCTAAACATAAAGAAGGAAGATTAATGTACAACAAAACGGATTTTGTAAAACTAAGAAAAAATTTCCAAAACACAAACTGGGATAAATTTTCTAAAGAGGAAACAAAGATGGAAGACAAATGGAACATATTCAAAGAAAAGTACAAAGAAGGAATTGACAAATATGTACCAAAAAAGAAACAAAAAGAGGTTTATATAAAGTGTTGCTATAACAAAAGGTGTAGTGAGGCTAGAGACAAAAGAGACAAAGCCTGGAAAAAATGTAAGAAAAACAAACAAACAAACAAAAAACATCCAAATGGCAAACACATATAAAACTTAGGAACGAATATGTGAATATACGCAGGAAAGAAAAAAGAAATTATGAAAAAGATATTATAGACAAATGTAAGGATCAACCTAAACTCTTTTACAAATATATAAATGAAAAACTAAAGGATAAACATGAAATAGTGAAATTGCATGCAGGAGATAAAGAATATATAGATGACACAGAAATAGTAGAGGTTATGATCAGGCATTTCAGGTCTGTTTTTACAACTAAGAGCTCACAATTTTGGGAAGATGGACAACGAGAAAGATCACCCAAAATGAAAGAAATATAGGTAACCCAAAAAGAAATAAGAGACCAAATAAAAAACCTAGATGTCAGGAAATCGCATGGACCGGATGAAATTGCAAATTGAATACTTAAAGAGTGTATATACGTACTGACAGATAGATTATACAAGATAATAGACTTCTCACTCAAAGAAGGAAAGGTACCGCAATATTGGAAAGATGCAAACATAGTACCAATATATAAAGGAGGAAATAGGGAAGATCCTACAAACTTTGGACTGGTATCCCTTACAAATACAGAAGCAATAATATGCGAAAAATCATCAGAAACAAATGGACCAAACACTTGGAAGAAAATAAAATAGTGAACCCTAAACAATTTGGCTTTAGAAGTAGATCGTGTACCACAAACCTAATCTGCTTTTACTCGAGATTAATTGAGATAATACAAGAAAGAGATGGCTGGGCAGATTGCGCCTTCTTGGATTTGCAGAAGGCATTTGACAAAGTGCCACATAAAAATAATAAGAAAAATTGAAATAATAAAGGAGGAATACAAGGTAAGCTGCTGGAATGGATGAAGGATTTCTTAATTGGGAGAAAAGATTAAAGTGGTACTTAGAGACAAAAAATCGAACTGGGAAGATGTGAAAAGTGGCGTCCCGCAAGGCTGTGTTGGCTCCTTTAATGTTTGCCATATATATAAATGATATGGATGAAGGAGTAAATTGTTACATGAAATTCTTTGCTGATGATGCCAAGTTACCCAAGAGAGTAAAAACAGAAGAAGATTGCAGATCGCTACAAGAAGACCTAGACAAGATATGGGAATGGAGTCGGTGATGTAAGATGAACTTCAACATTAAGATATGTAGCATAATGGAATTTGGAAAAAGCAAAAATAGAGTATCGGGTCAATATAGAATTGGAAACAAAGAAGTAAAAAAAAAAAAAAGTCGATTCAGACTTTTAACTTATTAAGATCAATGAAAGTGGCCTTCGGCTACATAGATGAGGAAATGGTTGAGAAAAGAGTTGTTACACTGATAACACCTAAACTAGAATATGCTGCAACACTGTGGGCACCTAGCACAAAGAACATAAGAAAATTAGAAAGAATCCAAAGAGCAGCGACAAAAATGGCACCTACACTGTCAAATCTGACATACGAACAAAGATTAGAGAAATTACATCTATCAGCACTGGAACAGAGAAGAGAAAGAGGTGATTTGTTGACCATTTACAGAATTATGAAAGGGATGGAAATTCTCGATAGAGACGACCTATTAAAGTGGGACAGAGGAGAAACAAGAGGACACGAAAAGAAACTAAACAAGGACAGAAGAGACCTGAAAATAAACAGCTTCCCACATACAATGATTGATGTCTGGAACAAACTAAACGGAGAAACAGTGAGTGCCATAACTATACACGATTTTAAGAATAAACTGAACGTGGAGAGATACGAAAACGGGCACCACGAGCATAGCTCTCGTCCCGTAAAATACAACTGGGTAAATACAACTAGGTAAAATACACACACACACACACACACACACACACACACACACACACACACACACACACACACACACACACACACACACACACACACACACACACACACACACACACACACACACACACACACACACACGTGATCTAATTCCATGGTGAGACAACTATACAGCTCGGTGATGTAGTGGTACAGCGCTCGACCGCTAATTTAGCGATCTGATCTGAAGCCCGCGCCAAGTGCTGAAAAGCATCACTGCACTACAAGCCGGCACTCCAACTCTGGGCAAGGTGTGTGTGTGTGTGTGTGTGTGTGTGTGTGTGTGTGTGTGTGTGTGTGTGTGTGTGTGTGTGTGTGTGTGTGTGTGTGTGTGTGTGTGTGTGTGTGTGTGTGTGTGTGTGTGTGTGTGTGTGTGTGTGTGTGTGTGTGTGTGTGTGTGTGTGTGTGTGTGTGTGTGTGTGTGTGTGTGTGTGTGTGTAAGGTCTGTATTACCCATAGATCGGACCACACATAATTTCTGAGCTCTCATTCGGAAGGGCAATATCTGTCGATCACGTTTCCAATACAAATCCAAAACTATGGTGAATCTCTCCCCCCCCCACACACATACTCACACACAAACAAACACTCACACACACTCGCATATACAAAGAAATGATTAAGCTGTGGTCAAGCTTATAACTAGGAACTAATAAAAGGAGGATTACTGACGCGTTGGACACAGATCGGCCCCATAAGGCTTGATTCATACTATCGTTCCGGTCGCGCTCCGCTCTCGGTCCGGTCCAATATTGTCTCATTAATTTCAATGGAAGCATTCACACTGGCGCTCTCGCTCCGGTATCGCTCCGGCCACGGTTCCGTCAAAAGATATTTTTACTGGAGCGAGAGCGGAGCGTGACTGGATCGTGAGCGCCATTGTGAACTCAGTTGCCACGGTCCTGGTCCACTCCAGTCGAGATTCAGCCTTCATATAAGCAAGTAGTGTTACCTGCTGTCCTACCAAACCATGGATAATCCAAAGGAAACACCACAATGGGATCATGAGAAAGTTAGAAAAATGATAAAAATACGTTTTCTTTTTATTTATCACTGATACAATGACAATGCGTACAGCGATGATATACATAAACACCAACTGAATAAAATATAACCTACAAAACTTACTTTAATTTTGTGGATTCAGATGAAATGCTAATAGAATTAGTCAAAAGGTAAACCAGAGCTGTATGACCTGACTTCGCTGCACTATAGTGATACCGTGGCGAAAAGAAGAAGCTGTGTCGAAATAAGCAGGCAGCTGGGTTGTGAAGGTAAGAAATTCCATACAATAGCCTAATGTCCACTGTGGAAATGCATTTCCTATCCTCACTAAACAATTTTCCTATACAATAATGTTTGCATACTTATCATATTGCCAAGGTACTGAGAGAAAAAAAAATACACATTATTATCCGAAGAAAGAAATTCCATATGTATAATAACAACCTATCATCCACTGCGGAAATACATCTCCTTAGCTCACTCAACAAATATTCCTACACAAGTTTGTTTGTCTACTTATATTTTATCATTTTGCCAAGGCATTGAACCAGCTGGGGAGCTGAAATAATATTTCAGTGTTTCTTTTCCGCCAAAAGCCTCCTTTGTAGCATTTCCCCCTCTTCCTCTCATTGATGGAGGCATGACAACAGTATCTGGTAATGCAACAGCATTTGGGTGTATCAGATTGTGAAGTATGCATGTTGTTGTAATGATTGCATTAGCGTTAGAAGGCATAGCTTTAAGTTTCCTTAAATATATTCTGAAGGTTTGCACTAGAATACCAAATGTGCACTCAATTATCCTCCTGGCTCTAGATAATCTATAATTAAAAATCCTCTTCTCTACCTTATGTTCAGTCTGTGAACCTGGGTAGGGCCTCATCAAATTTCTCTTCAGCGGGAAAACCTCATCTCCCACTATAACGTATGGTGCAAGCACATCAGTGCCAGGAAGTGCAGCATCTTCTTGTACATTTCAAGTCATCCTCAATTTTGGATAGTATTTTCTCAAATGTTCCTTTGTTCATTCTGAAATAGCTGTGGAATTTACTCTCCTCATCAATAAGACGAGGATACAGAGTATGAAATTCTCCTTCAGTCTTCCTATCTTGCAACATAGGATGAACCCACAATTTCTTTCTTTTTCTATTTTGTTTTCCTTCTTCTTCTTCATCAAGTGCAATAGCGATTATTGCCAACTCGGCGTCAGAAAAGTCACACATCCTTCGTAACTGATGGTAAGACGGGAACGAGAGCGGACCGATAGTGCGAATACCTCAGAACCGAGAGCGGAGCGCGACCGGACCGATAGTGTGAATCAACCCTGAATACCTCAGAACCTGAGCGGAACAAGAGCGGAGCGCGACCGGACCGATAGTGTGAATCAACCCTAATGGTTCCGTGTTTACATCACGGTTTCACAAGACGAAAGACTAAAAGGTATATATATATATATATATATATATATATATATGTATATGTATATATATATATGTATGTATATATGTACACACACACACAAACACACACACACACACACACACACACACACACACACACACACACACACACACACACACACACACACACACACACACACACATATATATATATAAATATGTATATATATTTATGTATATACATATATGTATATATACATTATATATATATACATATATATATATATGTATATATACATTATATGTATACATATATATATATATATATATATATATATAAAATATACATATACATACATACATATACATATTTATATATATATATATATATATATATATATATATATATATATATATATATATATATATGAAACTTGTTAACCCACTGTCGGAGAAAAGAAATCAGAAATACTAATTATCTGTATATTTCGACCACTAACTGTGGTCATTTTCAGCAGTGGTCGAAATATACAGATAATTAGTATTTCTGATTTCTTTTCTCCGACAGTGGGTTAACAAGTTTCATTTTACCAATGTGCTATTACATTACGCTGTGCTAATATATATATATATATACAATATATATATATATACGTATATACACATTCATATATACATATATATATATATATATATATATATATATATATATATATATATATATATATATATATATATATATATCAAGGACTACTTTTACACAGGACGTGCGCACCCAGATCCCTGGGTTCGCTAGCGGAGGCTATTGCTTTCTTTGTAACCTAACATTTTATATTGGACAAATATATCAAAACTAGAAACCTAACATTATATATAGGACAAATATATCAACTATTGACTTATTCAATGCAGTATAAGTTAATATAAACTTTTATAGTGAAATAAGAAAAAAAATTTAAGGCACTGTTATGCTTTGAAATGCCAATTTTACCCGGACTTAACAGGTATTTAGTGGACACAAGGGTTGGCGATTTTTTTTTTTTTTATCTTTTTAAAAAATACAAAAAATATATATATTTTTGAATCAGATATATTTGATTTAAATAGATTTTTTTTTTTTTTTAGATTTTAAATATTGTGGGATTCCTATCTGATATGCGATCTGATTGCTAAAGGACATTTTTAGCATGTCAATATAAGGAGCAGTGTTATATAGACTTGCCACAAGTATACAAGAAACGGTATAAGCCGTATGTGAGGACGGTATGCTCAGGTTCACTCGATTTCTCCAAGAGTTTTCTCATCTTGGTGACAGAAAAGTGAGAACAAAAAATGGAGATACAGAGTATAAATAGGACAAGAGAGACATTTACCCTCCTCTCCGAAGCCTGAAAGCTCAGGTTGGGTCACTCGGCGAGGTCATGGAAACAGATCATTATTACATTAACTTTTGAAATATGTACTATTTATATTACTGTAATATAAATAGTACATATTTTAAAAGTTAGTGTAATAATGATCTGATTCCATGACCTCGCCGAGTGACCCAATCTGAGCTTTCAGGCTTCGGAGAGGAGGGTAAATGTCTCTCTTGTCCTATTTATACTCTGTATCTCCATTTTTTTGTTCTCACTTTTCTGTAGTCCTTGATAATGTGAATATATCACGAAAGCGCTCGGACTCCGTGTGTTTTTCCTTTTTCTAGTGGACTCTGCGTGTATATATATATATATATATATATATATATATATATATATATATATATATATATATATATATATATATATATATATATATCATACAATCTCCATGACCGTCGCGCAGAGGATTCGAACCACTGCCAATAGACCCAAGAGAGTTCACAGCACCCGCCTTTGACCACACGACCACAGACGATCTAAAAGTGTACGAACTCGTAATCTATCTGATTACCGAGATTGGGGAGGTTGCTAACTGCCACCCATATAAACCCCAATCTCGGTAATCAGATAGATTACGAGTTCGTACACTTTTAGATCGTCTGTGGTCGTGTGGTCAAAGGCGGGTGCTGTGGACTCTCTTGGGTCTATTGGCAGTGGTTCGAATCCTCTGCGCGACGGTCATGGAGATTGTATGATTGATGTCGCTGACAACTAGCGAATTATTCACATAGTTTCGATGACGAGAAGCGTGAGGGGGATTCGATCTAGTCCTTAACATTCCCACTGGTGCGATTAGGTGTATGGTAAAAAGGGGTTTATATGGGTGGCAGTTAGCAACCTCCCCAATCTCGGTAATCAGATAGATTACGAGTTCGTACACTTTTAGATCGTCTGTGGTCGTGTGGTCAAAGGCGGGTGCTGTGGACTCTCTTGGGTCTATTGGCAATGGTTCGAATCCTCTGCGCGACGGACATGGAGATTGTATGATTGATGTCGCTGTCCACTAGCGAATTATTCACACACACACACACACACACACACACACACACACACACACACACACACACACACACACACACACACACACACACACACACACACACACACACATATATATATATATATATATATATATATATATATATATATATATAAAGATGTTTTTGAAAGAAATTAGAGAGGAAGACGAGGCGAATCAAGTAGAAAAAGAAAAGGTAAAAGGTGCAGATGGAGAGATGATAATGGAAGAGAAGGCAGTAAAAGGAAGATGGGCAGAGTATTTTAGGGAGTTGCTAAATGTGAAGGAGGATAGGGAGGGAAAGGTAGTCGCAGTGGGAAGCGCTAAGAAAATGAGAGTGATGAATGAGGAAAATGGAGGAGAAATAGGGAAAGATGAAGTGAAAGCAGCTGTTAAGATGATGAGAGCAGGTAAGGCACCTGGGTTGGATGGATGTCATGCAGAATGTCTAAAAAAAGGAGGTGCAGCTATGGTGGACTGGCTGGTGAGGTTATTTAATGTTTGTTTAAGAGAGGGTAGAGTGCCAGAGGACTGGAGGAGTGCCAGTATACTTCTACCTTACAAGGGAAAAGGGGACAAGTGTGAGTGTAGTAGTTTCAGAGGGATTAGCTTGTTAAGTGTAGTTGGGAAGGTTTATGGGAGGGTCTTGATTGAGAGGATTAGGAGAGGAACAGAGGGAGTAATTGGTGAGGAACAGTGTGGGTTTAGGACAGGTAGAGGTTGCGTAGATCAGATTTTTGTGGTAAGACAGATATGTGAGAAAGCTATAGGAAAAGGTAAGGATGTTTTTTGGGCTTTTATGGTTCTGGGAAAGGCTTACGACAGGGTAGACAGGAAGGCACTGTGGGAGGTATTGTAGATATACGGGATAGGAGGAAAGCTTTTAGAAGCTGTCAAGAGTTTTTACGAGAGCAGTAGAGCATGTGTTAGGATTAGAAATGGAAAGAGTGAGTGGTTTGAGGTAAAGGTGGGAGTTCATCAGGAATGTGTTATGTCACCCTAGCTGTTTAATTCATACATGGATGGGGCGGTAAGAGTGAATGCAAGGGTAGTGGGTCAGGGATTGGAGATGGTTAAAGAAAATGAAGAAAAGTGGGAGATAAGCCAGCTGTTGTTTGCGGACGACACTGCGCTTGTAGCAGGATTAGAGGAGGGATTGAGGAATTTAGTGACAGAGTTTGGGAAAGTGCGTGAAAGAAGGAAATTGAAGATAAATGAGCGTAAAATAAGGTGATGAGATGTACAAGGGGTGAAAGTGGCAGTAGACTGGAAGTGGGTATTGAGGGAGAGAGACTGAAGGAAGTGGATAATTTTAGATACTTGGTTGCGAATGTGGCAGGAAAGGGAGAAGCGGAGGTGGAGGTAGAATGTAGATTGAGAGATGTGAGTAAATGCCTTGGTGAATTAAAAAGTGTAATGAAAAAAATATATTTGGAAATGGATGCTAAGAGGAGATTGTATGAAGGAGTGATTGTGCCGACAGCACTGTATGGGGGCAGGAATATGGAACATAAGAGAGGAAGAGAGAAGTTTGAATGTGTTTGAGATGAGGTGTCTGAGAAGTATGATAGGGGTTACTAGGCTAGATAGATTGAGAAATCAGGAGGTGAGGAGGAGACCGGGGGCGGAAAGGGAGCTGGGAGATAGGGTGAATGAAAGAGTATTAGGATGGTTTGGACACATGGAAAGAATGAGTGAAGAAAGACTAGTAAAAAGTGTGGAAAGCAGATATGGAAGGAGTGAACATGAGAGGTCGACCTAGGATGAGATGGATGGATGGAGTGAGAGGGGTTTTGGGGAAGAGGGGAATGTCTGTTGAGGAAGGACGGGAAAGGACAGAAGACAGGAGGGAATGGAGAATGGTTGTATATAGATGATGTTGTGATCCATGAGGTAGAAATGGTGGGGGTGAGGGAGTATGTGTGAGAAAAATTTGACGCAGCTCGAAGGAATTTCTTCCCGTCTTCTCCTTTTCTGCATGAGGGGACAGGAGAGGGGGATTCGCCGATTTAATGAAGCGGCCTTGCTGCGGATGTGCTGTGTCTTGCGACACTGCTTCTGACCCAGGGCTGTGGAAAAGATGCAGGGATGACCCGTCATCCAGGAGGTACCAATATAAGAGGGAGGGAGGAGGGTGGAGGGGGAGTGGAGTGTGATAGGTATGGAATGGATGGGAGTGGTTTTTATGCCTTTGTATTTTGGCTATCTTCCTTATAAAGGGGAAAAAAGCCTTTGGTATATGTATGTATATATATATATATGTATATATATATATATACACACACACACATATATATATATATATATATATATATATATATATATACTGTAATTTCTTATTCCTAACATCCTCCTCCCCCTATCAAGCATACATCAACACATACATACACTTATTACATATACCCAGGTAAAATGTACAGGGTGGGGCAGAGGAATTTGCTTATTTGGAAAATCAATTAAAACAAAAGTAATGCAGATATGTATTTAATTCTTTGACCAACATCAAGTACAACATTTAAATTTTATGTTTTCCTAGTCTTAAAGATGATATCAGGTAGATGGTGTCCATTATTCTCATTACACTGCGTTATTCGAACTCGGAAGTTTTGTTCAACTCTGTTCAGCACATGGACGGGTATGTTAGCGACAGCTTGACAAATATTGTTCTTCAGGTGAGCTACGTTCCTAGAACGATCGTTGTAAATATATGATTTTAGATAGCCCCATAAAAAATAGTTGCAGGGTGCTAAATCAGTCGACCGCACTGGCCACTGCAGATCGTCCCTCAGGGAGATAAGGCGTCCTAGGAAGTGTTGTCGCAAAACAGATATTGATACACGCACTGTGTGACATGAATTTTTAGTTCTTCATGAACAATTTGCCTCACAAAACGAGCAGACAACCCAACAGCAGTTGCATGTTAGCGGGCAGAGCATTGAGGGGATCGCAAAACAGAAAGCTTTACCGCGTCAATGTTTTGGGTCGACCGTTCTGTTCGCGAAAGTCCATTTTTTTTCTTCACATCACCAGTTTCTCTGAAGCTGTTTGTCCATGAAACAATCGACTGCTGGCCAGAAACACGACCACGGGGCGCAATATTGAAATGTGTAAGGAATGCACGTTGTGTGGCGATGATTGAGCGACCGCTGGAAAAGTATGCCTCGACAGCGAATGCGCGCTCCACCTTTGTCCACTTCATGATGCTAACTGAACAAAGCGACGCAGTACAACTTTACACCTCGCCCTATCGAATGTGCCTACCCCAACCCTCCTCGGATCAACCATCACTTTAGGGCGTCAAATTAAAAAAAAGCACGTTCCTCTGCCCCACCTTGTAGTTCATAGAAATAATACAAATATAAATATATATATATACATAATACATATAGATATATGCATGCCTTCCTATTTGCATACATACATATATACACACACATGTACTTACATACCTATAGACATTCATTTACCTATCTACTTCTTCATCTATCTGTAGGTTTGCTGCTTATTTCTTTCTGATAAAAATTCTCCTTATTTCTTATCCTTTCCTATTGTGATGAATTTGACTTAGTAACCCTGTAGTGAGCGCTGAAACAATTGGTTGATGCGAAGATGAAATAACTTTATGGATAGGGATGAAAGATGGTAACGAGCATGGAACTGCCTAGTGTAGGTCTTATGGTCTCTTGCAGTCTCCTCAGTTCCTATGTTTTTATTGAATTCTCTTACCTTAGTCCTTTGTTTATGTCTACATTGTCCATATTTTTTTCCAACAAGTCACAAAAAAATAGCGTGTAATTTCTTCTAATATTTTTCTACATTTTCCTCACCTCGAGCATCTACATGTGCTACTGATTCATCAATTAATTTATTTTTTGTTTATTCATAAATCTATCAATTCTTATTTAGTTACCTATCCATCCACTTAACATTTGATCTATTCTATTAAAATTTTTGTTTTGGATTTTCTCTGCCATTTGCTAATTTCTATGAATTTCAGTTCTTTTTTCGCTTCTCATATACAATTACTTTTCTTTTTGATTGCACAACACGAGAACAATAGCTAAGGCTCGTTTCACCCGGATCGACTTTTCGCCATGCGCCGTCCACGACACGACGTCGTGCTTTCAGATAACCCTGGGTGCTTATGGACGCTTTCGCACGTCATGACCACGACCACATGTGAAAGCGTCCGTAGACACACATGGTTATTTGACAGCACGACGGTCTTTCGTGGACGGCGCACGGCGAAAAGTCGATACGTATGAAATGAGCCTAAGGAGGCGATAGACCAACTGCTCATATGTCAGCCATACAGCATCTTCACTTTTTTTTCTTTTATGAATTTTGTTTTTTGGTCTAGTTTACAATATCGTTTCTTTTCATTAGAAAATTCGAATTAGGACCCACATCTTCATTTTTTTTAATGAATAATGTGTTCGTTCTAATTCAAACTGGGGGTTCGCTGGCCGAGTGTCGCTACCTGAGACGGAGGTCGAGGTGACGGTAGATCGAATCTTGCCGCCAGCGAGTTGAACCAAGGGCATGTTTCATTATATTCCACGCTATTAAACCCTGAAGAGCGCCACCTTGGCGGAGCGGGGCTTGTATTAAAATAGATAAATGAATAAATAGATAAATAGAAATGAATAATAATAACAATAATCCTTCTCGTATCACAAAATTGCCTTCTGAATTGGAATCCTTAGTGTAAGGATTCCAAATCAGGAGTTCTCAACCCTTTTCCCGTTACGTACCCCGAGAGTCATCAGACCTTCGACCCGTACCTCACTTAATTTGACGTAAAATGGTAATATATTAAGACTAATTACACATGCAATAGCACCGCAATGGTTATCAAATGGCTCAAATTAATTTATTCATCAGTTAAGCATTAGCACAGAAAACAATGTACAATGTTCTTTCCCTGGAGATTTAAATGTTTAAGTAACCTTTCTCTAGTCACCTAAGTTAACGGTCCCGAGTACCCCTGGGGATTCACGAACCCCGAGAACCCCTGCTTTACACACATCTTTTCGCTTAAACTTCTGCGCCTTCTGCTAACTTGTCACCAAATGTAGAAACCCTTGGTAGTCTGTGAGTCTGAAGGTGTCTGATACTTGTGTGTGCATGTGTATCCTATTCTGTGTCCGACTTTCCGTCCAACTCGGAGCGTCTGTTCGTGCAAATTACTTTTCCTGTTCCCTTTCAGTTGATTTCCACAGGTTCTTTTTGGGTATCCAGCTGTGGGAGTGTCCTTTACTCTTCTCAATTAGAGACATCGACTCTTGCTGTTTGACCCACACCCACGCGTGTCGATCTTTGTTTTTATATTTTGTTTTTTCTTGTTATTTCGTCTTTCTCTTTTTTTCTTTTCTTTCTCCGTCTCTCTCTCTCTCTCTCCCTCTCTCTCTCTCTCTCTCTCTCTCTCTCTCTCTCTCTCTCTCTCTCTCTCTCTCTCTCTCTCTCTCTCTCTCTCTCTCTCTCTCTTTCTCTCTTCTCTTTCTCTTTGTCTCTTTCCTTGTCTTTCTTTCTGTCTCTTTCTCTCTCCCTTTGTTTTCAACAAAAACCCGTTTACTTTCTTCATCTTTTCACCCATTTCTTTCATTTACCCTTACATCACTTTCAGTTCTTTCAAGCTTCTTGGTGTTTCTCAGTGCTGCTGTTCCACTGCTCATTTCCTCCCCCACGTCCCCTCTCCCTTCATTTGTTTATCTTATTTCTTTCAGTCCTCGAGTCCGCCTTTTTTTTTCTTCTCTCAAACGGGATTTTGACTCCCATATGCCCATCCACTCCCTCTTTTCTCTCTTTTTCCTCCTCTTCCTTCTCCTCTCCCTTCCCTTGATCCCCACTTTTCTTCTTATATCTCTTTCTCTTCTTCCCGTTCCTCCTTTTTCTTATATTCTTTGCCTTGCTATTCATATCTTTCACCCTTATATCCCCTTTTTCCTTCCACAATTTCGTCCTCTTCAATCTCTCCTCCTTTCTATTACAATCCTTTTCCTTTTCCACTTCATGTTCTTCCCTTATTTCTTTCTCTTCCTCTTCACTTTATATATTTTCTTTCCTCCGTGTTTTTACTTCTCTTTCTTCCCCTCTCCCATCCCTTCCCTCATCCATACGAATCCTACTTTTTCTCCCGCCCTCACGCTTCATCCAACGCTCATCCATTGTTCTGAGTTACCTCGTCCCCATCCTCATCCCCATCTCCTTTCACAAATCATCCGATTTGTTTCCATTCTTCCCATTTATCTTTTCACGCTCTTCCTCCTCGCCTTCGTCTATCACCACCGCTCCATCCCCTTCCCCTCTTCTACCTTTTTCTTTTTCCATTCCCTCTCTTTCTCTCGCCTCCCCTCCATGTCCCTCAGTCTTTTTTTTCCCCCTCTCCTCTTTCTCTTCCCCTTTTCTCTTTTCTCCCTCTCCGGTGCCAGTTTCTGCCTCCCCTCAGCTTCCAGCCGCGTCGCTTCTCCCCTCCTTCCCCCTTCTCCGTCCCCCTTCCCCTCGCTGCGGGGCGTGGGACCCGCGCCGGGCGGGGGGAGGTCGCCTCGCGTTAGGGCGTGACTTGACCAGCTGGAGAGGCCGCGCCTCGCAGGACGCCAGGAAGGGCTGGCAGCGAAGGGGGAAGGGGCAATGGGGAAGGGAGAATGGGCTAGGGGGACGGGGGAAAGGGGAAGGGGGAAGGGGGAAAGGAGAAGGAGGAAGGGGAAGGGGGAAGGGGGAAGGGAGAAGGAGGAAGGGGGAAGGTGAAATGGATAAGGAAGAAGATGGAAGGGGCAAGAGGCAAGGGCAAAGGGGAAGGGGGGTATGGATGGGGGTGGGGGAAGGGGGAAGTGGCAAGGAGGAAGAGAGAAGGGGAAAGAGGAAGGGAGAAGGGGAAGGGGAAAGGAGGAGGGGAAGGAGGAAGGGACAAGGGGGAAAGGGAAGAGAGAAGGTGGAAGGGAAAAGGAGGAAGGGGAAGGGGAAGGGGAAGGGGGAGAGGTAAGAGGGGGGAGGAAGAAGGAAAAGGAAAGAGAAAAAATGGAAAAAGGAGAAAGAAAAAAGTAAAGTAAGGGGGAACTAGGGGAAGTGAAGAAGGAGGAAGAAAGAAAAGAGAGAGAGAAAAAAAAAGGAAAATATAAAAAAAAGGAAAGAGGAGGAAAAAAGTAAAAGGAAGGGTAGACCAACGAAAGGGGAAGGGAAGAGGGGTGGAGTAAGGAGGAAAAGAGAATAATCGAAGGGGGAAGAAGAAAGAAAGAAAAAAAAACAGAAAAATGAAAGGGGAAAAAGATATGGAGGAAGGGAAGAGGAGAGGAAGGAGATAAAGAAAGAAAAATAATGGAAAGAGAAGGAAGAAGTAAAAGATAAACTTAAGAAATGAGAGGGGAAAGAGGAGATGAAAGATGGGCAGAGGAAAAAAGGAAAAGAAGCAGAAGAGAGAATGGAGAGAGGAGGAAGAAGAGGAAAAAGGAAGATGAAAAAGGAAGATGAAAAAGGGAAAATGGAAAGGTACAAGAGAAAATGGGGAAGGTAAGAAGGTAGTAGAAGGCATAGAAAAAAAGAGGAAGAGAGGAAAAGGGGAAGAGGAGAAAGAGAAAAACGAAACGGGAAAGAGAAGATGGCGTGGACATAAATGAAAGAGTTGTTTTTAATTTACAAAAAATTTACCATCTCTTCTCTCTCTCTTTCTCTATCTCAATTTCTCTCTCTATCTATCTCCCTCTCTTTATCTCCCTCTCTCTATCTCTATCTCCCTGTCTCTCTCTCTAGCCCTCTTTCTCTATCTCTATCGCCTCTCTCTCTCTCTCTCTTTCTCTCTCTCTCTCTCTCTCTCTCTCTCTCTCTCTCTCTCTCTCTCTCTCTCTCTCTCTCTCTCTCTCTCTCTCTCTCTCTTTCTCTCTCTCTCTTTTTACAAAGACCCTTTCACTTTTTCATAATGATAGAGAAAGGAGAGGAGAATGGAGAAGGAAGAAGGGAGAAGGGAAGAGAAAGAAGAGTGGCAGGAAAAGAAAATGGGAATAAAAAGCGGGAGAGGAGGATAAATAAAATGGGAAAGGGTAGTAAATAGGTGGTAGAGCGAAAAAGAGACAAATTTTAGACAAAAAAGAAAAGAGAAGAAGGAAACGAAGGAAAAGGGAATAAAAGGGGGAATGGAAGAATAGGGTATAATAGAAGAAGTAGAAGAAGAAGGAAAAGAAGAAGAAAAGGGAAAAAAAGAAGAAAAGAAAAGAAAAAGAGAGGATATGAAGAAAAAAAAGAAGAAAAAGAAGAAGAAAAGAGAGAAGATGAAAATGAAGAAGAAGAAGAGGAAGACGAAGAAGCAGAAGAAGAAGAAAAACAGAGGAAGTGAAAAGAAGAAAAGAAAAATATTAGTAGAAAGAGGAGATAACAAAGATAAAAGATAATGAGAAGGAAAAAGAAACGAAACGCAACACTAATAGGGAAATGTAATATATATATATATATATACATATATATATATATATATATATATATTTATATATATACATACATACGTACATATATATATATACACATACATATATATATACATATATATATATATATATATAAACGAAGTAATAAAGTAAGCGCTTGGCAACTGGGTCCAGTGCAGGACCATTGGTCTATCTGCCGGGAAATGATACAACGTTTGGGCCTTACAAAATAAAGAAATGGGGATTTGAGTAAAGGGGAATATATGTGTGTTTGGGGGGAGGTTATGTAGGAATTTAAATCCTTTCGAAGAAGTAGGAAAAGAGAGAGGAGAGACAGAGAGAGAGATAGATAGATAGATAGAGAGAGAGAGAGAGAGAGAGAGAGAGAGAGAGATAGAGGGAGAGGGGGGAGATAGAGATAGGAGAGAGAGATATAGAGATAGAGGGAGAAAGAGAGAGAGTGGGAGAAAGAGATTGAGGGAGAGAGAGAGAGAGAGAGAGAGAGAGAGAGAGAGAGAGAGAGAGAGAGAGAGAGAGAGAGAGAGAGAGAGAGAGAGAGAGAGAGAGAGAGAGAGAGAGAGAGAGAGAGAGAGAGAGGAGAGAGAGAGAGAGAGAGAGAAGAGATAGGAGAGAGGAGAGAGAGAGAGAGAAGAGAGAGTAGAGAGTCCAGGATTCCCTCGAAGTGACCACCGCTGGAGACTGCGAGGTGTCTGGTGGACTGGCGAGACTTTTGAGGCCGACCTCCTCCTCAGCCAGCTGAATAAAGTTCTTCTGGCTTCCACTTACAAGAAATAACGAGAAAAACGAGAAGAAATCCCTTCATGTCGAATCAGTTAATCACTATCACTCTCCACTGACACCTATCCCTTGTCCCTCTCTCTCTCTTCCCTGCTCGACAGACATTTCCCTTTTACCCAAAGCCCCCTTAAGCTCATCCATCCAATTCATTCCCGGTCTCCCCCTCAAGTTCACTCCATCCACTCCCAAACTCGTTTTGCTAATCTTTCTTTACTCATTCTTTCCATTGGCACAAACCATCCCAATATTCTAACAGACAACAAAAATAAAGGATAACAAAAAAGAGATAAAAGAAGAGTGGAACAATCAAAGATGAAAAAAAAGAAGACAAAGAAGAAAAGAGTTAAAAGTACAAAGCTATGAATAAGGCTGACCAAAAGAGACAAAGAGGGAGAATAAAAGAAGTAGATATACAAAGAGGAAGAAAAGAAAAATGGAAGAGAGGAAGAAAAAGGAGAAGAAAGAGAAATAGGGAGAATGAGGAGGAGGACGAGAAGAAAAATTGTGGATGAGAGGCAGGAGAAAGAGAAGAAAGAGAAAAGAGGGAGAAGGAAGAGTAGAAGTAAAAAGGAAGAGGAGAGGCAGGAAAAGGAGAATAAAAACGGAAACGGGGAGGAAGAGGAGGAGGAGTAAGAAGAGAGGGAAGAAAAGAAGCAGGAGAATCAAAATGAAAAAGGAGTAAAATAAGGAGCAGAGTAAAAAGAAAGAGAAAGAAATGGAGGAAAAATATGAGGAATAGATATAGAGGAGGAGTAGAAGGAAGATGAGAAGCAAAAATGAAAAAAATAATTGAGGAAGAAAAATAGAAAAAAAAAATAAGAAGGAGGAGGAGGAATAGAGGGAGAAGGATGAGGACGATGGGGATGGTGGAGAGGAGGAGAAAGAGGAGAAGAGGAATGGAGAGGAGGAGGAATAAAGGGAGAAGGATGAGGACGATGGGGAAGGTGGAGAGGAGGAGAAAGAAGAGAAGAGGAATGGAGAGGAGGAGAAAGAGAAGGGTAAGAATAGAGATGAGGAGAAAGAGGAGGGTAAGAATGGAGAGGTGGAGAAAGAAGAGGGTAAGAATGGAGAGGAGAAAGAGGAGAAGAAAGGTGAGTAGAAGGAGGAGACACAAAAAAAGAAGAATGCAGAGGAGGAGAAAGAGAAGGAGGAGAAAGGGGAGAAAAAGAATAAAGCTGAGGAGAAAGAGGAGAAGAAGAATGGAAAGGAGGAGAAAGGGGAGGAGGAAGAAGAAGAGGAGGAGGAGGAGGAGGAGGAGGAGGACGAGGAGGAGGAGGAGGAGAAGGAGGAGGAGGAGGAGGCTGTGAAGACTGCGAGCCAAGACCCAGGAGCGCGGGGAAGCAAATGTCAGGTGATGGGAGAAGCAAAAGACGTTTGTTAAAAGTGGAAGGTCCGGGGAGGGGGTGGGGGGTGGTGGGGGAAGGAGAATCTTAGAGAAAGGCTAAATGGATTCCGAGGGAAAAGAAGGCGGCGGAAGCTAGAGGATGCAAAGAACGAAAGAAAAGGAGAAAGAGGAGAAAGAGAGACAAGAGAGAGAAGAGAAAGAGAAAGAAGAGAAGAGAGGAGAGATGGATTAAAAAGATACAGTTTCACCTAAGAAGAGTATCAGTAAGAAATGACAAAATATGGGGGAGTGGAAGCCTAAATATAGGGAAATTATACAAATAAATGAATATGGGTAATATCTGGGTCATCTGTGATTAAAGCTAAGAAACAAAAGATGGAAAAAGAAATTGACTAAAGGTCTCTCTTTCTCTCTTTGTGTGAGGGAATGTTTGTATGTATATATATACGTGCGGGTGCGTGAGTGCCTGCGTCTATTTATTTAATTGTAGTATACAGAAAAGGAGCAACATTCGTTGTGTGTGTATGTTAGTGTGTGTGTGTGTGTGTGTGTGTGTGTGTGTGTGTGTGTGTGTGTGTGTGTGTGTGTGTGTGTGTGTGTGTGTGTGTGTGTGTGTGTGCGTGTGTGTGTATGAGTGTGCATGTGTTTACCTAATTAGAGTACACAGGAAAGGATCAGTGCTCGTGATGTCCGGTCTTACTCACCAATTATCATACAAGGTGTGTGTGTGTATGTGTGTGTGCAATGTACACACACATACGCAGACATATGTACACTGTACATGTGTATGCGTATTTGTGTGTGTGTGTGTGTTTGTGTGTGTGTGTGCAAGTGTTTTGTGCATGTATATGTGTGTGCATGCATGTATACTCGTATATATATATATATATATATATATATATATATATATATATATATTTATGTATATATGTACGTTTGCGGGTGTGCACTCATGTGTGTATGCGTGTGTGTATAGAGAGATTTCTCAGTTTTCAGTGTCCCCACTTCTTTTTATCATATTTAATTAACGTTTCTTCTAGTTTATATATTCCTCTCCTTGTATTTACTATCTAACAATTGCAAGATTCAATATTGTTGAGTTGCCTCCACTATTCTAGGGTCCAGTCGGATTATTTGTTCAGGTATTTCTTCTAAAACAGTGGTTCTCAACCTGGGGGCCATGGGAACCCCTGAGAGAGCCTGCAGTTACAAAATA
>NC_134784.1:12111938-12119438 GCF_046742065.1 Oratosquilla oratoria
ATATATATATATATACATTCATTTACATATGTATATATATACATATATTCATATACATACATACATGTATATATATATATATATACATATATATATACATATATATATATATACACACACACACATATGTATATAATATATATACATATATATATATACATATATATGTATATATATATATACATACACACACACACACACATATATATATGTGTATAGACATATATACATATATACATATATAATATATTATATATATATGTGTGTGTGTGTGTGTGTGTGTGTGTGTGTGTGTGTGTGTGTGTGTGTGTGTGTGTGTGTGTGTGTGTGTGTGTGTGCGTGTGTGTGTGTGTGTGCGTGTGTGTGTGTGTGTGTGTGTGTGTGTGTGTGTGTGTGTATGTGTCTGTGTGTGTGTGTGTGTGTGTGTGTGTGTGTGTGTGTGTGTGTGTGTGTGTGTGTGTGTGTGTGTGTGTGTGTGTGTGTGTGTGTGTGTGTGTGTGTGGGTGTTTGTGTATATATATACCTGTATATATGTACAGTATTATAAAAGTGCATATAGGCTTGGTAGTGGGAAGAGTGTAGAGGAACATCAAAAGTGACTAAATTTTCACACTGAATGAGAATCCGACAAGAAATAAGGGTCTCAAACTATCAGGATATATATCTAATTTGGAAGTGGGGATATATATCTAATTTGGAAGTGGGTAGAAACAACTTCGCCAACCGTGTAGTTAATGAATGGAATAAACTTCCTGCAGAGGAAGTGCAATGTAGTTCAGTTCTAAGCTTTAAGTTTCGTTTAGATAAACACCTAAGCAAAATGCTGTAATAACTGCCATTTATTTTATAATATTTGTTTATTTGTTTGTTATTATCTGTCTTTTTATTATCATTTGCTTGATTTTAATTTGTTATTAGTTATCAGTGAACTTATCATTATTTACTATTTACCTGTTTGTTTATCATTTAACTATACCTATGCATTTATTTTATTTATTATTATTTATATTATTATACTTTTTTTTTATCATTATTATAATTTTTCCGCATCCGACCTAGTTATGGACCAAAAGGTCTCCTGTCGGCCTGCTCAGCCTTTGTAATCCTTTGTAATCCATATAGTGAGCGCTGAAATAATGAATTGTTTTAAGAGAAGACAACTTTATGGATAGGGATGACAGGTGGTAAGGGACATGGGACTGTATGGTGTAGGCCTTATGGTCTCTTCCAGTCTCCTCCATTCTTATGTGCTTGGCCTGGAAAGACATGTTTACCTAACTATACTATACATAAAACGAGTTACGCTCTTTTAAGGTCCTGTCCCTTATCTTCAATAGATCGTTTATGGTCTTAGGTTATTTTTCCTCCGACTGTTGGAGCAGATGTGCAGCCCGCAACTTTCGGGAAGGAATCTGATATGCTGGAGGAAAATACTCTTTCTCCAGCATATTAAATGCCATTCTATGTAAAATGCTGAGAAAACTAAATAGATTGCCATAATACTTTTGTGGCGGAAAAAATGCTGGAGGTGGACGGTACCGCCGATTAATAGGAGGTTGGAGGAAAAATAGCCCAGTGTGATAATCCCTTTAATAAGAATAAATCCGGCAGTATATTCGAGACGGCGACCTCTCGTTAACTGAAATAAAACTGCTTGACGTTAACCAGAATAAATATTTCGTCGTAAAGAGTGGATTAAACTCACCATCCGACTCCCGTAATGCGGGAAGTGAGAAAATACTGTCAGTTGTGACCTTTTTTTTTCTTTTTTTTTTTTTGGGTCGCCTCTCCGCGTGGCCAGGGCTGTCGGGAACCAGAAACAAGAAGCACGCAGCAGGTCCAGGGAATCGAACTCACGACCACCTGCTCATGAGTTCGACAGGGTATCCACTGGATTAATTAAAGATGTCTAATGTTGACCATAAATATGTATTCCTTCTTTGTAACTTCTCTATCATTGGTCTTTTGAATATTGGAAGAGTGTTGTTGTCATAGACTGCAGTTTACCAGCGCTTCTATCATTGTGCACAATCGTGATGCTGTCGTGTGCGCCAATATTTGTTTTATCTTCACAAAAAAAAAAAAAAAAAAAAAAACATCGTAAATCACATAGTCTACGGGAAAATACTACCTGTTATATTTGCATCTAAACACATACTGTACATGTCCGTGTATGCACATACATTCACATGTATTCATATGTGTATGTGAATATACATAGGTGTTTGGAAAGCATATAGCTAAACCAGGAATAAGGTAATCTAATTACTGTTTTGAGTAATAATGATGTTTTATATACTTAGTCTTGGGTTTTAAGTCTCGCTAATCATAAAAAATAACTACCATATACAGAAACGAGTATTTCAACTTGTTATGGTAATACTTAAGCAACAGATATTCATTACTTGGTAAATACACTTATCACTCGTTTACGTGGTAAATACACTTACCACTCGGTTGAGGTCCTCGTATATGTTGTAAGTAGTTCCTATTGGGGGTGCTGGAAAATACCATGGAATGTAAGAAAGCTTCTTCAAACTCCTGACACGATGGTAGATGTTACTTTCGCTGTCGTCAAACTCCTCTTTTCGTCTCATTATAACTCTATTCAAGGACTGCAGTGCTGCATATTCATTTATTCGTTTTGTTGAAATTGCTGTTTTGCATGTGTAATTACTAACACGTTTCATTCAGCCAGTCCTGTGTCTGGGCACAGAAGCATCCCTCCGGTTGTCGAATGATATTGTGTTTAGCTTTTTTGTTTACTTTCTTTAAGAAATTTTGAACTTTCCTGGTCGTTGATATTGCGTTTATCAACTTTTTTTTTTGTTTCATTTGTTTTATGTTCTCTTGATTTTCTGGGATATGGTTATTTGTAGCATTAGAGGCGGTAATTTACAAGAATGTCGAAAACTTTAGGTGGATTAGTATGATTATCTAGGTTATTGTTACCTAAACTTTGATATATTACTATTTTCTTGTTCTTCGAATGAGTGAGAGAGAGAGAAAAAAGAGAGAGAGAGAGAGAGAGATAGAGATAGAGATAGATAGATAGATAGATAGAGAGAGAGAGAGAGAGAGAGAGAGAGAGAGAGAGAGAGAGAGAGAGAGAGAGAGAGAGAGAGAGAGAGAGAGAGAGAGAGAGAGAGAGAGAGAGAGAACGATGCTTATGAGTTGAGGATTATCCATGCCCTGAACAGAATTATCAAACAACATCACGGGCGCAATACTAGATATTTACCTTTTTACGCTAAAAAAGTATTTTAATTAGTTATACAATATGAAGGCATTCTAGAAAACTTCAAAAAAGGGTACCACGTGAATCATGAAACATGTTTTGAGATAAATGCAGAATGATATGTTTCTTGCCTACTGAAACTAATTTTTCATTCTAATAAGAGAGAGAGAGAGAGAGAGAGAGAGAGAGAGAGAGAGAGAGAGAGAGAGAGAGAGAGAGAGAGAGAGAGAGAGAGAGAGAGAGAGAGAAGGAGAGGGAGAGAGGGCGCGCGCGAGAGAGAAAGAAAGAGAGAGAGAGAGAGAGAGAGAGAGAGAGAAAGAGAGAGAGAGAGAGAGAGAGAGAGAGAGAGAGAAAGAGAGAGAGAGAAAGAGAGAGAGAGAGAGAGAGAGAGAGAGAGAGAGAGAGAGAGAGAGAGAGAGAGAGAGAGAGAGAGAGAGAGAGAGAGAGAGGGGGGGGGGGAGGGAGAGAGTGCGAGAGAGAGAGAGAGAGAGAGAGAGAGAGAGAGAGAGAGAGAGAGAGAGAGAGAGAGAGAGAGAGAGAGAGAGAGAGAGAGAGAGAGAGAGAGAGAGAGAGAGATATGGTGGGGGGGGGGTAATGTTCGCAGCGTTCATGTCCTGCAAGGGAGTGGACAAAACTGACCATGAAGATCTCTTGATTTGGGACGTTAAGGGCATTATCGCACGGGGCTATTTTTCATCCAACCTCCAATCAATCGGCGATAGCACCCACCAGAACTTTTTCCGCCATAAAATCACTATAGCAATTTTTTTTTTTTTTTTTAACAATTTACATAGAATGCCACTTGATATACTAGAGGAAAATAATTTTCCTCCAGCATATCAAATTCCATCCCGAAAGCTGCGGGCTACAAATTTTCTCCAACAGTCGAAGGAAAAATAGCTCAGTGTGATAACGTCTTTACGTCAGACGATTATATTCAAGTGAAAGAATTTTTCGACACTGGAATGATCTGTTCGAGAGTGAGAAGACAGGAATGAGTTTCAAGACCAACGTTCCCTCTAAGCCAGCATTTCCCAAATTGGGGGGAATTTGAAGCTACAAGGGGGAAATAATTACATTGCCTGATAGCAATAAAACATATATATATCAAATAGATTTTCTCATGCCTGAGAGAGGGAGAAAGATAAAGAGAGAGTATGCCTGTTGTAGATGGGCGGTGTAGTTTACTGTGTAACTATATGTAAATCAGTACATTTGTACGAGATGAATGTTCCCTCTAAGCCAGCCTTTCCCAAACTGGGAAAAAATTGAAATTACCGGGTGGGAAATAATTACTCTGCCTGATAGCAATAAAAAAATAGTTCAAATGGATTTTTTCATGCCTAAGAGGAAAAGAGAGAGAGAGAGAGAGAGAGAGAGAGAGAGAGAGAGAGAGAGAGTGTACGCCTACTGTAATGAGCGATGTAGTTTACTATGTAACTGTATGTTTATCAGTATATTTGTACATTTAAAAAACAACTAGTAAATAGTCACAGTACGTTTTGCCATGAAGGGAGAATTCTGGATGCTTGAACTGGTCCTAGGGGGAATGCCACCGAAAAAAAAAAAAAAAAAGAAAAAAAAAAAAAAAGGGAACCACGGCTCTAAGCTGTGCGCTTGTCCGCGCGCAGACATTTCGTACAACTTGCACACAAGGTTTTCAAGATGAAATCAATTTTTTTTATTAAAGAAATTAATCGTATGATTTCATAATAATGAATTAAAACAAAATGTGATCTTGAGAATCTGTCAATGACCTTTGAAATGTAATTGTACAATTTCATAATTTCACGTGTAATCAGTATGGTGACTCAAAGGGATGCTCACGCACTTTGCAAAAAGGCAAAATTTGCACACATGCAAATTTCTGCGCTCACTCACAACAAAAGATTAGAGGGAACATTGCTCAAGACATGGATAAAAAGCAAATACCAGGATGTACTGGCCGAATGGGTTACATCTATTTATGAAGATCGTCACGAGTTACTGGTCAGGGATGGATCAATAACATGATCCCCTCGGGCATAACTCGCCGGTGGTTATTTACACGGCGACCAATAATTACACGGGAACAAGCAATGCGGGGAAGAAATGACGCAACATGTCAAACAACGACCATACGCGAAGACGAGCGACATAAACCCGCAACCCTGGAAGCACCGATAGTCTCGTTTCACACGGATCGACTTTTCGCCGTGCGCCGTCCATGACACGACGTCGTGCTCTCAAATAACCATGGGTGTTTAAGGACGCTTTCACACATCACAACCACGAGCACGTGTGAAATCGTCTATGGACACCCACGACGTTGTGTCGTGTACGTCGCACGGCGAAAAGTCGATTCCTGTGAAGCGAGTCTAAGAGCAAAGAATCAAGTACTCGTTAATCGATGCAAACCGTGACAACCGTGCATGAAAGAACCTAACCCAGATTATATGCATCAAGACATGGGTGTGTGCAGCAGGCAATTATTATCTTCATTACCACCAATTAGCAAACACGTTAGGCAGTAGTTAAAGGTAGGAAGCCGAAAATTACACACACTCTACGCGCAGACCGATGTTTTAAGATTCAATTAGATTGAAACTTGAATGAAATTATGTAATATCTATCACTGGTTAGTTTATATTGTGTGTTTATTTGTTGAGTGATTTATCTATTTATTTTTTCTATATGTAACCTCATTATAGAATGGATGGTCTCTTGTTAATATTGTATTGTATTTTGTCGGAATTAACCAGCGCTTCTATCCTTGGACAATGTCGCACCGAAGAAGTTTAGCCGTACAGATGGCAAAGGAAAGACTTAAAGGTCAACTGAGAAAGTTAGCGATTTTGTTGTTATTTTTTTATATTTCATGTATGAAAATATAACTTAGAAGCTAGAACACTAAAATGCACGTTTCTAGCATTTTATGATCTTGATTTTATTCAAATATCACGATCTTAAAGGTGCCTGATAGCAGACGAACTTTTCAATGTCGTAGCATACTGATGACGTAACAGCTGTTGTTTACATTCTTCAACATGGCCAGCACGCATTATGGAAGTGACTTCACATCGAGTGAAGAAAATTGATCGGATTTGGATGCCATTTCGTATTCCATTGTAGGTACGGTACAAGGATACATGTACGAACCAATTCAGATATCCAAACAAAACTCAACTGACTAAGAACATGTCGAGAGCGAGGAATCCTCAGAGGATGAACGCCCAGAATGTACGGGAAAAAAGGACCGGTGAGTTCGTCGGAATGCATTACTGCATGCACGCTTTACATACATATATGCACACTAACCACACACCACACCAGACCAGACCAGACACATGATGTTGGTTTTACATCAGACGTGCGGATGAAGGACTGAAGGCATGAAATGGTAGGCCTAATACCTAGCAAACGTTGGTAGGTCTGGCCTTACCTACCAGGCCCCAGCATGAACAGCAGGGCCGGTTTTGGTTTTATTTTGTTAGAAAAAGATCCACACGACCACCAAGTTGACCACGTCGACAATACATGGATAGTTCATCTGTTCATATGAATCTGTTTTCCCTAAAAAAGCGTAGACTCAGAGGGAATTTACATCAAAAGTGACAAAATTTTCACACTGAATGAGAATCAGACAAGAAACAATGGTCTCAAACTGTCCGGATATAAATTCGATTTGGAAGTGGGTAGAAACAACTTCGCCAACCGTGTAGTTAATGAATGGAATACTCGTAAACTTCCTGCAGAGGCAGTGCAATGTAGTTCAGTTCGAAGCTTTAAAAATCATTTAGATAAACACCTAAGCAAGATGCTGTAATGATTATTATTTATTTTATATAATTTGTTTTTGTTTTGTTATCATTTGTCTGTTTGATTCTTATTTATTATTAGTTATATGTCAATTTATTATTATTTACTATTTACCTGTTTGTTTATTATTTAACTATACCTATGCATTTATTTATGTATTTTATTTGATATTTATATTGTTATAGTTTTTATTTTTTTTCGCATCTGACCTAGATATGGTCCAAAAGGTCTCCTGTCGGCATGCTCCGCCTTTGTAATCCTTTGTAATCCTTTGGTTAGGCCTATGGCATTTATGCCATAGGCCTATGAACAGGCAGAAGAAACTCTTATTAAAATTTTTAACATTTGCTCAGCTTCTTACTTTATTCCAGGTAGCCTGTAGCTTGCAGAAGTAGCTACCCCCGGCCCCCCCATTTCCCATTGCATGGCCTTGCTAAAATTCATGAATTTGACTATTTCAGGTG
>NC_134784.1:12126938-12131938 GCF_046742065.1 Oratosquilla oratoria
CTACCCACTAGGATCAAAGAACATAAAAATTCTTAAAATACGGCCAAGAAAACTCAGTTGTATTCCTCCATTCTAGCCTTTTAGATCACAGAATATATTGGAAGAATGCAGCTACAATATACAATTCACATTGTAGTTTCAAAAGAAAAATTATTGAGTCCTCATTAATAAAAAAGTTTCCAAATTATAATACTTCCAAAGGCAGTTGACAAGTTCATCTCCACAGGACGTAATGTCTGACCTCACTCAGGGCAAGTGACCTGAGGCTTACTGAGTTCCCCAATGTTACTTCCTCCTCTGTATATAACCCCTTGTCTATGTACCCTATAATTGTTTACTCTGTATCTCAGCTTATCTTTCTCCGAGAGTGCGTTTAAATTTTATTTTATTCGTGTGTTATGACACCTACGTTACTTGATACACACACACACACACACACACACACACACACACACACACACACACACACACACACACACACACACACACACACACACACACACACACACACACACACACACACACACACACACACACATATATATATATATATATATATAATACACACACACACACACATACACACACACATTATATATATATATATATATATATGTATATATATACATATATATATATATATGTATATATATATGTATATATATACATATATATATATATATGTACATATATAAATATATATACATATATACATATATATACATATATATACATATACATTATATACATATACATATATATATATATATATATATATATATATATATATATCAAAAGAGTTGTGAGGTCTATTATGCTGTTACTAATGTCAAGGTAAAATCAGGTGTTCGACTCGGTCTTATCTCTGCTGTGTAAAGGCGTTGTCACACTGGACTATTCTTCCTTCGACTTTTGGAGCTGATTTGCACTCTGCAGCTTTCGGAAAGGAATGTGATATCAAATAACATTCTAGGTAAATTGTTGAGCAAACAAAATAGTTTACCAAAGTTATTTTACAGCGGAAAAAAAATCCTGGAGGTGGTTGGTACCGCCGATTAATTGGAGTTTGGTGGAAAAAAACCCATTGTGATAATGCCTTCCAAGTACACGTTGCCCCAAATCTGCTAAATTCTCTTGATATCTCTTTAATTTCCCTCTCCACTCTCTTCTTTCCTCTCTTTCCTTTCACCTCTATACCCATTACTCTCTTTTTCTTTTTTTTAGTTTTTCTTTTCTTCTTAGTTTCTAAACTTTAGTCTCCTTTGCTTCCTTTTCTTAATTAATATTATTTCTTCAGTTGCCCCTCACATTCTCTCCTTCCTTCTATTTACCCTTTCACTCTATATATTTTTTCCCAGTCCCAATTCGACTTCACTAGCTCCTCCCTGCCTATAGGACCTATTTTTCCTCCATCTTCCGATGAATTGGTGGTACCACTCACTTCCAGACTTTTTTTTTTCGCCGTAAAATCAAATGAAAAACTACTTTGTTTTCTCATTAAAAATACATAGGATGGCATTTGATATGCTGAAGGAAAATTATTTCCACACATATTATCAAGTTCTTTCCCAAAAGCTGTGGGCTGCAAACCTGCTCCAACAGTCGGATGAGAAATAGCCCAGTGTGATAAGGCCTTTACTAAAGCTATTCTTAAAAAAAAAAAAAAAATCCAGTGCTTCCAACCGCTGTGCAGCCACTGGGCTTAAACCCACCCCTGAATCCCGCCCATTGTAACCCAGCCAGTTCAGACGTAACAGTGCCTGAATAAGCTTCATAATCTTAGGGATAATGCCGTTGCTACTTCTGCTACTGCCGTCACCAGCAAACCGGACGTCACCTTACCCACAGACTGGGCCTCCCTCACACTTCGTAACTCTACCCCCACAGACAAACCAACCCATCTACATCAGACATAAGAACATAAGAATGGAGGAGACTGCAAGAGACCATAAGGCCTACACTAGGTAGTTCCATGTCCATTACCATCTATCACCCCTTCCATAAAGTTATCTAACACTCTTTTAGAACAACTAACAGTTTCAGCGCTTACTACATGGTTACTTAGTCTATTCCATTCGTTAACCACTGCATTGGTAAACCAGCTCTTACCTATTTCCTTCTTAAATCTAAATTTATTCAACTTAAACCCATTACTACGAGTCCTGCCCTGCTGTCTTCATATGATGATCTTGACTGCATGGCCCTTGCTAAAGCCCTTGACCACTTGAATACCGCCATTAGTTCACTCTGCACCCCTCATCTTTCCAGAGACGCTTTTGTAACAGATTAAATTTGCTTCTTGCATCACTGGTGTTAAAATGATCAGATTTTCTACTTTTCTGAATACGATCTCTTTCCTTATAAAACTATTCGATGGAAAAGGTCTTTTTTCATATAGTTCATTGTCCCAATTCCTGCTGATGACTGGTTGTCAGTTAGGATGTGTTTTCGATGTTCATGTATGATAGAGTTGATATGCAAGAATTGTGATGTGTGTTGCAAGTGTATAGAACAGAGGGAGTCTGTTGAAAAAGATTAAACTAATTTACTTGAGCAGAAGAGCATATATGAAGGTTTAAGAAGGAAATTGACAAGAACCGGTTTACTAACCGAGCAGTTAATGAATGAAATAGACTTAGTAACCATGTAGTGGGCGCTGGAACAACTGTTGTTGTAAGAGAAGGTTAGATAAGGTTATGGATAGGGACAGGTGGTATGGGACATAGAACTACCTATTGTAGGACTTATGGTCTCTTGAAGCTTCCTCCATCCTTATATTCCTATGTTCTTAAGTGCGAAAGTGATCGTTTCTGGGACAGACTCCATTGGATAATGTGAGAAACATCTTTTTTAGTTTATCTTTTGGACTCTTGGGATGCCACAGCTTCGTAGGACTCAGTGAACTTCCTAAGACTCCAAAAGAAAATTGAGTCTCTACACTGCTCTTACTCTTCTGTTCTTTACCACAAACATTCCCTATATAAGGTAATGACTACATGTTGTTAGGAGTCAATAATTCCTACGGACTAGAAGGATTTATTTTTCATTATTGGAGTCTAATCTCCACTTAGAAAATAATGCTAAATTCTTAACTTTTGTCCTTCCGCTCTGCTTCCATCCTAAATCTCCCCTTTGCCACTTTCATGACCTCACCTAATCCCCAAAGATAAAACCGCTGTTCACTGTTGACAAAATTTCATCAACTTTAGCCACTATACATAACCTGTCTCCATCCTGTCGATATACATTCCAATCCCACTTTTCTAATCCTCATGTCCTACCCCTTATCTAAACTTAATCTGATCATCCTTATATTCTCTCTATGTATCCTCATCGCTCTTCTTCTCTTCTCTTTGACCTCTACCTATGCGCCTCTTATGTGTGCCACTCACCCTTGGTCTGGAGTATTCAACCTGTCTTTCGTCACGTTACTTATGTATTACTGTTCCTAAGCCTCTTGGAGAACTAACATACAAGAGGACAGTAAAGCCTCCAGTAACTACCACTAATTTTCGTTCTTTGGTCCCACTTGTGAAAATCTATGGGACCCCAACTCAAAGGGTCCTGTAACCAGCGGGAGCTGGTCACAAGATAGGTAAAGAATAGTTTTTGTTTTCTTCTTCCACATAAAAAATTATTCAATTGATCGTAGTTATACACAGAAATCTGTACGAGAAACAGGTAGCAACAATTACAATAATTTGGGCAAAAATCTTTGGTAATAGATAACATTGCATATGCGATTACTATGAATTACTTATGAAAACAGAATATACACGACAATTGCTGAAGTGAAATACTATTTACATATGTATATGTATATGTATATATATATATGTATATATATATATATATACAGTATATATATATATATATATATATATATATATATATGTATATTGCTATAAGTGAAGGGGTGACTTTAACAAATCCTGCCGCACAAGGCTATCGTTCACTACAGTCCTGAGGACAATCAGATACTCCTGCACAAAGATACCGTTTTCTCTTCGATTCATAATATTATCTCTTACACGCCTCTCCCCTCTCTCTTTTTCCCCTTTACCCCCTTCTTTTGCATGAAATCCTCCCACCGGTGCTGTATCACAACCGGTTACTCTGTGAAGCCATGATCCCGACACAGAAAGCAATCGACTCGTTTTCGTACACCTGAGCCTAATTGCTTTGTCTTGCCACTCCGTTGGGGGCTTACCTGTCACTGTGTATATGCACAGAAGGACGGATTTAGTATACTATGAACATGCTGTGCTTCCTTTGATATTAACCCATTCTCTACCAAAGCTATGCTATCCATAATATCTCATAGACCGGTTGAAGAAGAAGGAAAAAAAAAAAAAAAAAGGAAAGAGAAAAAGAAGAGGAAGAAGAATAAGAAGAAGAAGAAGAAAATGAAAAAGAAGAAGAATGGTATGGAACTAGATACAAGTGTCAAAACATACTTAATCCTTTCGCTATGGTAATCCGATCTCAACCGAATGAGATTAACCAAAAGAAAATCAATAAAATGTATCTCGGTATCATGTGATTAATTACACACACACACAAACACACACATCATCTGTATATTAATTTTTTTTTCTCCAAAATTTTTCATTACACCCTGAGAACGAAATGTTGGGGATGTAAATGTTTTCGGTGTTGTAATGTCCTTCTCGGACTTTATCTACAAATGTCCCTCTTGAGGCACGTGGCATAGTTCGCAACATTGAACAACTCAACAAGAAAATCGTGAATTGGCATCATGCTATCATCTTCAACATGTTTCGCCAGAGGAAGAACATCCTGCTAGTGTGTACACGTACACAAACATATATTGTAAGATTCATTGCCAAATGAAGATTCCTACACATAGTGCCATTGTTCTCTACTTATACATTTCTTCTATCCCTCCGTTCTACATATGCCCTTCTTTAATCCCTATCGTACTAACTTCATACTCCCACCTCTTCAGTGCGATATACTCCACAAAGACAGAAGCGGTG
>NC_134784.1:12139438-12141938 GCF_046742065.1 Oratosquilla oratoria
CACCTTTATAAGACTTTCATTAAAAGGAAGTGTTTAAAAAAAGCTAAAAGGACATTCTATAAAATATGTATATATATATAAATACATATATATATATATATATATATATATATATATATATATATATATATATATATGTTTTGGGCAAAGTATAAACAATTCCTATTAAATGCTAAAGCACAAGTGGCGTCAATAATTTTAAGAGAACATTTCTCTAACTCTCTGTATTTCCTTTTCTCTTCATAATTCAAACTCTGAAGGAAATATTAAAAGGCTTCAGAATGTTGATTTATTTTACCGACAGCAGTTTCAACCATTACAAATGGTCATCTTCAGGGTATTGTATACGGCTCACATACATGACGAGTAATATAACCCCAGTCATATAACCCACTCCTTAACACACTGTCCACCACAGGCATTAATCGCTGAGTCAAACATCACGAGGCTCAGTGGAAATCGCTGAGTCAATCCTTTGGCTTCGCAACAACACCTCGACCACCAAACACATGAACGAACACACGCGATCAACCTAGTAGCCACCCAGTACTGACATACGATATTACATATACTAACGATCCTCCCCTGGATATATAATTAACATGTATGATAGTAGATAGCAATAAGTAATCAATGCAGTTGCCCCACCCTTGTGGGACAACAAAATAAATAAAACAATAAGAGAAGTTCACGATTCAGAGCAACTCTAGATTTTCGTCTACTCATCATTTCCGGGCATGAAAACCAGCTCACACACCCGAAGAGCGGTCGGTTCTAAGTGACGTGCCCTAGTGATAAGACTGTGTAAACTAAGTTTGTTTTGGATACGACAATAAAGAACAAAAACTTAGAGGCGTTTGTGCAGTGAACCCTTTTCGTGATGATGTGACGACCCCGTTACATTTTGTGTCTACAAGTAACGTTGGATGGAAATGATGTAACGATACCGTTATACCCGTCCCGTTACAGTAATACAATACATCAATACAAACATAGGTATATAAGGCCGAGTAAAAACGGCAGGGAGAGGTCACTCGTAAGGTGGGAATCTGTCTACCCTACCGAGACGGAAAGGGTAACCGGGACAACTTCCCGATGTGGGATTACGTCCCGGAAGTCTGGACACAATCCCCATGTGGGTTTTTGTCCCGTGGTGACGGTCTGTATTTTCTATTGGAGGGGAGGACATAATCAGATGAAATCTTTACATTTAAGATTGGCTTTTGTAAAGCGATGCTCACTGCCTCAGCTACTACTAAACTTCCATAATTGTTATCATGGTGGATGATTGTTGTATCCCTTATGAGATCTACTAGGGGCGGCTTTTTGTCGTGGGCATCGACAAAATGTTGGTGGATGGCTCCGTTGTTACGGCGAGCCTGCAGGTAAATAATATTACTTATATTGTGTGCATTTCTCCCTCTTCATACACAACTATATAAATTTGGTGAGCAATGGAGAGCATGTGCAATAAAAATGTGAAGGCCTAGAGATGATACTTCAACTTCATTACTTCTAAGTTTGGGTAATGACTATATCACTATAATATACTCTATCCACTCAACTTTAGGGCCTAGATGATTGTTATTCATTTCATTCAACATTGTGTAATATATTTCATAGGATCCATTGGAATTCAGCCCACATGGGATTCAGCCCAAAGGGATTTAGCCTAACCTAACCCAACTAACCCATTATTTTTAATGAATTCAAAAGTGGACTGAATCCTGTGAGGGCTGAATTCCAAGCCCACCTATTTCATATCCTGTTAATTATTTCCAAATAATATAGTGGGTTGTGTGAATATGATCATTATCTAAAAAAATAACTACTGTACTCAAAAGTAGCCTAAATCACACTGTATTCATTCATTTATTTATTCATTTATAAATTATGCAATATGCTAACATTTTCTCTTTCCATTTCAGGATCTGTATCAACAGCTTCAATCCCTTCATCGTCGGCTCCACTTGAATTATCTGCAAACCTGACTCCACAATTAAAAAGGTCAGTATCACACTCCTCCACAGGCGCCACTTCTGCTAAATCATTTTCATCTAAAAGAAAGTCATCAACATCTCTGGACAGATTTATCATAAAAACTTCAGCCTCTCAAAAGGAAAATCTCGACAAAGAAGTTGCAAGAATTATATTTGCTACAAATTCACCATTTCGTCTTGTTCAGCATCCTCAGTTTCTCAAGATGGTTCAGAACCTGAGGCCAGGTTATATTTCTCTATCCAGAAAAGATATTGCTGATAAGTACTTGGATCTTGTGTATGAAAAGGAATATAAAAAATGTGCAGACGACCTGAATAATGAAACTGTGTGTCTTTCAATTGATGGGTGGTCTAACATCCATAATGAGCCCATAATATGTGTCACTCTAACACCATCCACTGGTCAGATTTATTTAGTTGACACAATAGACACATCAAGGAAACCTCACACTGCTGAATATCTTCTATAACTTGTACGAAATTCGATCAAGAAGGCTGAA
>NC_134784.1:12146938-12161938 GCF_046742065.1 Oratosquilla oratoria
AAAGGGGAAGGGAGGAGAGGGGAGGAGAGTTAGGGCGAGGAGAAGGGAAAGGAAAAGGAAAAGTAAGAGAGAAAAAAAAGAAAGGAGAAGGGATAAGGAAGAGGAGAGAGTGAAGAAAGAATGGAGAAAGGAAAAGGGAGAGGGGAGAAGGAAGATGGAGGGGAAAGGAAAGAGGGGAGAGGGGAGAGGGGAGAGGGGAGAAGTAAGAGGGAGTGAGGGGAAGAGGGCAGGTGGAGAAGGGAGAGGGAAAGGAGAAAGGGAATTGGAGAGGTGAGGTGGAGGGTGAGGAAGGTGAGAGGGTGGGAAGGGAAGTGAAGAGAGGGAAGCGGAGCGGGAGTGGAGGAGGAGGAGGAGGAGGAGGAGGAGGAGGAGGAGGAGGAGGAGGGTCTGGACTTGATACACGAGGTGATGGAGACACATTCTGGCGCTGACGACTGATCGGTGTCCCGCCGTTTCTCATTCATGATCCCCCTGGTAGTTGGGACCGCTTATTCGCATAGACGAGCAGACATACCCCTACCAAAGGATTTCTACATAATACGAATGCATTGCATGGATTCAAACCCCACTTGGAGTGTATGTGTTTCGTTAAAACCCGTTTTGATCGTTCGCTTAGGGGTAGAAACCGTATGTTATGTGGGGTTGGATCGGGTCAAAAGGTGCTGGATCCTACTGATTCGATTCTCAGCGGCTTGGAAGTTGAATCAGGCACGTGTGATAGAGTCGCGGTCTTAATATCACGAGCGGCAGGGCACCGAGACCCACACACGGCTTCTGAAGACCTTGGTAAGGCTTCGTCCACCCCCCTCCCTCCCTCACTCTCCCACCTCCACAAGAAAGGAATGGGCTAGACGTCTCCATGTTCCTTATGGCAAACCTCTGCGGTCCGGCTTGTGTGTACACCAGTGGTTCTCCTTCTGAGGGGCCCCCAAGGGAGGGAACCATGACAAAAATTGATGGGGGGTTATGGCCTGCTGTTACAAATTATACATTCCTATATAATGTGAGGAATCTAAAGAAAAATGATAATAAAAAAAATGAATTTATCAAATATAAGATCGCTATGATTTTCACCTTTGTAATAAAGCAAACGGTTTCTCATCATCAACATTTTATAAGTATTATTATATATCATTATTATCATTATTATTTGTTCATTTTATTATCATTATCATTATTTTATTTTACCTTTTTTAGGCGGAGTGGAATTTGGGATACAAATGAAGGGGAGCCACACAAATGTTGAGAATTGATGAAAGGGGGAACGGAGAGAAAATAGGTTGAGAGCCACTGGTGTATACATTTCTGTGATTGGCCCGTTTGTTTCTCTTACAGTATACATTGCGCCGGGCGGATGTAATGCGTAATTACGGAGGCACGCGGGCGTGTACGCATCGGAAGTGGTTGTGCAAATTCATTACGCACCAGACATGACAACAGTTGTATCGAAAATTGGAACCAAATGGCGCAAATTAATTCAATACCAGTAATGCTGGGGTTAGAGGTGGGTTGGGAAATCGGCGTTATTTTTCAGAGTATGATTGAGCTAGACAGAATGAAAAGAAGAGCTCTACATTACAACTGGGTTTGCTGTTATGAGATTGATATATCAACTGTATCCCCAATAGACGAAATTGGATCTGCCTCGCCTTCAGTGGCACGATTAAATACGGTCTACGAAGAATGCGTTCATTTGATTTGATCTGTCATGATCGATGTGGATCATGGGAGATAGTTTCTATCAGGGAACCGCGACGAGAAATGACGTCACGAAGTAAAAGTATGAAATAAAAAATAAAGGATCAAAAGTCCGGACACATAAGCCTTAGATGCCTCGTATCTTTTAATTTTCATTGAGTACACCATCTCCTTTAGCATACCCCAGAAAGAGTAGTCAAAGGAGCTCAGGGCTATACCCTGTAGCTTTTAACTTGAGCCCTAATGCGCGGCTCGGTAAGACCACAATGCTGCCACATCACTATCACTTTCCTCAGACGCTCGTTATCTCTTTCTCTCTCTATATATATATTTACATATATCTCGATTGGAAACATCACATGAGTTACGTTGCCAAGTGAAACGGAGAGTTTACAGATTCGTTGTCCTTCCCTCAAATCCCAAGCCATTACTAAAACCATGTAGTCGCATTATGAATATATCTATATATATGTATGTATATATATATATATATATATATATATATATATATATATATATATATATGTATGTATGTACAACACTGAATCGGTCCCAGTGATTAGAGATACATTTTAACAACCACAATGCACTTTAATTCTAAGCCATCAACATCGAGAGACCCAATGGAGGCATACATATACCAAGGCTTTTTCCCCCTTACAAGGGAGGTAGCCAAAAAGGGAAAGGCATAAAATCATTTCCACCCATTCCATCCCTGAATACACTCCACACCCCTCCACCCTCCCTCATATCTGAGCACCTCTTGGATGACGGGTCATCCCTGCACCTTGTCCACTGCCCTGGGTCAGAAGCAGTGTCGCAAGACACAGCACATCCACAGCAAGGCCGCTTCATTAAATCGGCGACCCCCCCTCTCCGTCCCCCCATGCATAAAAGGAGAAGACGGGGAGAAATCCCTTCGGGCTGCGTCAAATTTTGCTCACACATACTACCTCACCCCCCATCCCCCCGCCCATTCCACCTCATGCAATCACAACATCATCCATATACAACCATTCTCCATTCACTCCTGTCTTCTGTCCTCTCCCGTCCTTCCTCAACAGACATTCCCCTCTTCCCCAAAGCCCCCTTCACCCCATCCATCCACCTCATCCTAGGACGTCCCCTCATGTTCACTCCCTCCACATCTGCCTTCCATACCTCTTTTACTAGTCTTTCTTCACTCATTCTTTCCATGTGTCCAAACCATCCTAATATTCTCTCATCAACCCTATCTCCCAGCTCCTTTTCCACCCCTGTTCTCCTCCTCACCTCCTCATTTCTCACTCTATCTAGCCTAGTAACCCCCAACATACTTCTCAGACACCTCATCTCAAACACATTCAAACTCCTTCTCTCTTCTCTTATGTTCCATGTTTCTGCCCCATACAGTGCTGTTGGCACAATCACTCCTTCATACAGTCTCCTCTTAGCATCCATTCCCAAATGTCTATTCCTCATTACACTCTTCAATCCACCAAGGCATTTACTCGCTTCTCTCAATCTACATTCTACCTCCACCTTCACTCCACCTTTTCCTGCCACATTTGCACCCAAGTATCTAAAACTATCCACTTCCTCCAGTCGCTCTCCCTTAATGCTCACTTCCAGTCTACTGCCACTTTCACCCCTTGTACATCTCATCACCTTACTTTTACCCACATTTATCTTTAGCTTTCTTCTATCACATACTCTCCCAAACTCTGCCACCAACTTCCTCAATCCCTCCTCCGATCCTGCCACAAGCGCAGTGTCGTCCGCAAACAACAGCTGGCTCACCTCCCACTTTTCTCCATTTTCTTTAACCATCTCCAATCCCTTGCCCACTACCCTTGCATTTACCTCTCGCACCACCCCATCCATGTATAAGTTGAACAGCCAGGGCGACATAACGCATCCTTGACGAAGTCCCACCTTTACCTCAAACCATTCACTCTCTCCATTTCTAATCCTGACACAAGCTCTACTACTCTCATAAAAACTCCTGACAGCTCCCAGAAGCTTTCCTCCTATCCCATATATCTGCATAACCTCACACAGTGCCTTTCTGTCTACCCTATCATAAGCCTTTTCCAGATCCATAAAAGCCCAAAAAACATCCTTCCCCTTTCCTATAGCTTTCTCACATATCTGTCTTACCACAAAGATCTGATCTACACAACCTCTACCTGTCCTAAATCCACACTGTTCCTCACCAATTACTCCTTCTGTTCCTCTCCTAATCCTCCCATAAGCCTTCCCAACTACACTTAACAAGCTAATCCCTCTGAAACTACTACATTCACACTTGTCCCCTTTTCCCTTGTAAAGAGGAACTATACAGGCACTCCTCCAGTCCTCCGGCATTCTACCCTCTCTCCAGCAAACATTAAATAACCTCACCACCCAGTCCACTATCACTATACCTCCCTTTTTCAGACATTCTGCATGGCATCCATCCAGACCAGGTGCCTTACCTGCTTTCATCATCTTAACAAATGCCTTCACTTCATCCTTCCTTATTTCTCCTCCATTCTCCTCACACATCACTCTCATTTTCTTCGCATTTCCCACTGCAGCTATCTTTCCTTCCCTATCCTCCTTCACATTTAGCAACTCCCTAAAATATTCTGCCCATCTTCCCCTTACTGCCTTCTCTTCCATTATCATCTCTCCATCTGCACCTTTTACCTTTTCTTCTCTACTTGATTCGCCTCCTCTTCCTCTCTTAATTTCTTTCCAAAACATCTTTTTATTACTTTCAAAATTTTCTGTCATACTCCTACCCCAATTCACATCTGCTCTCCTCTTTGCCTCCTTTACCTTTTTCTTTACTTCTCTTTTCTTTTCTTTGTACCTCTCATATGACTCCCTCGTCCTATTGTGTAACCAATCTGTGAAAGCTCACTTCTTCTCTTCAACAACCTTCTTTGTTTCCTCACCCCACCATTCACTACCCTTTCTTCTATTTCCTCCTGTCCTTCTTGTTCCACACACCATCTTTGCACACTTTATGACTCCCTCCTTGAACCATCCCCATTCCTCCTCCACACCCAGCTCCACTCTATCCTTTACTCCCTCCCACTCCTCCTTCAGCTTCTTTTCGTACTCCTTCTCCTTTTCCTTTTCATTCAAAGAGTTCACTCTAAGAATCTCCCTACCTTTTGTCCCTTTCCTCTTTCTCCATCTATCCTCCACTCTCAACTTACCTTCCACCAAAAAATGATCTGATATTCCCCCACCCTCTCCCCTTAGCACATGTACATCCTTAACTCTTCCTATCATAATCCTTTTTACCACTACATAATCCATTAGCGCTCTATCTACCACCCTTCCCTCCACCACCCTCTCCCATGTGTACTTATGCTTGACTTTCTTCCGAAACACTGTATTTGCTATCATCAACTCTCTTTCTAGACACAATTCCACCATCAACTCTCCACTACGATTCTTTCCTGGAACTCCACATTTCCCAACCACTCCATCGATTGGACCATTTCCTACCCTAGCATTAAGGTCTCCCAGTACTATTACATTGACATTTCTTCCTAAATCCTCTATGCACTCATTTAAATCTATCCAAAAGGCCCCCCTTTCTTCTACACTCTTCTCACTGCCAGGCCCATATGCACTTACAAAGACCCACATCTCCTTTCCCAGTTTCACCTTCATCCACATTATCCCTGAGGAAACCTCCTTCCACTCCACTACCCGTTTACCTATCTCTTCACTTACTAGAATAGCCACCCCTTCCCTCCCTCGCCCTCTCTTCACTCCTGATAACCTCCCACTTACACTCCCAAACTTACACTCACCCTTTCCTTTCAACTTAGTTTCACTCAAAGCCAACACATCCATCTTTCTTCTCACAAACATACTACCTATTTCTTCCCTTTTAATCTCATCTGTACCACATCTACGCACATTAAAAGACCCAAACCTTAGGGTGCTGGTCCGAAAACTCCCAGACCCTCTTAGGCCACATGCAGAAATTGAAATGCGGTGCTGCCGAGGACTCAGCGATCACATGACAAGTGCCGTAGTAACTAACCAACTACGCTATCAAGAGATAGCATAGTTGGTAAGTTACTACGGCACTTGTCATGTGATTGCTGAGTTCAAGTCCTCGGCAGTACCGCATTTCAATTTCTGCATGCGGCCTCCATTCGGTCTCCCGGTGTTGTTGGCTTAGAATTAAAGTGCATTGTGGTTGTTAATATATATATATATATATATATATATATATATATATATATATATATAGAGAGAGAGAGAGAGAGAGAGAGAGAGAGAGTGTGTATATTCCATTGATAACGTAAAGACTCAGAGTGAGACACATCACCATGCGCAAATCATCGCTAGATGTGCAAACAATGGGGGTTTCCCCGGACCACGCCAAAGGGTTCATATTAGAGCTTACTGACTAAAGTGAACGAGGAGGCCATTCCACATGACCATATCAGTTAGTTTTAAACAGTGATATATCCTGTGTATCCAGGCTTTAGGGAGTTCCTGTATAATAACTAGAATACAAAAAAAAATTCATGATAAATTGATACATTTATTTTTCAACGTAATCCCCTTGCAAGTCTACCCACTTATTCCAATGGTTGTGGAGTTTAGGGATTCCTTCTTCGTAGAAGCTTGAGTCCTGGTCCTCCAAATACAACCCTACGGCATGAACGACTTCATTATCCTTGGCGAAATGTTGACCACTGAGCTCTTTTTCATCTTGGGAAATAGTAGTCTGAGGGAGCCAAATCAGGTGAATAGGGCGGATGTTCAACTAGCTGGAAGCCGCTATCATGTATGGCAGCAAGAGCCACGGGGGATTTGTGTACTGGCGCATTGTCCTGATGGAAAGGCATCCTTAATGGTAGTTTTCCACGCCGTTTCTTCTTAATTTTCTCTTGCAACTGCCTTATTAAGTTGGCATAGTATGGTCCAGTAATGGATTGAACCTTTGTCAGATAATCCACCAGTGGCACCCCTTCAGAATTCCAAAAAATGGAAGCCATCACCTTCCCTGCAGAGATCACCGACTTGGCCTTCTTTGGAGCTGGAGATCCATGATGCTTCCATTGTTTTGATTGTTCTTTCGACTCAGGCTGGAAGTGGTGAACCCAAGTCTCATCCATGGTCACAAATCGCCGGATAATCTTCATGTATCAGCATAAAAAATGGCAAGATTGTTCATTGATATGTTGCATCGCAGCCGCTTCTGATCAGGTCCAAGAAGTTTTGGGACCCATCGAGCTGATACCTTCTTCATTTCAAGATAGTTGTGGATAATTGCATGAACACGTTCCTGGGAGATGCCCGATTCAATCGCAATAAAACGTTCAGTCAAACGCCGATCTGTGAGCAACGTGTCATGGATTCTGTCGATTATCTCTTGATTGGTGACAGTGGCAGGCCTTCCTTGACGAGAGTCATCTTCCAGGCTGTCCCTGCCCCGTTTGAAATCAGCTACCCATGTATGAAGGAGCATTGGCTCGTAGAGTAGCCACCATGTCCTCGTGAATTTCCTTTGGAGTTAAGCCCTTGATGTGGAGGTTTTGAGTGACTGCCCGATAACCAATTTTGTCCATTTTCTCTACAATACCTTTCTGTCCCAAATCAATTATCTGTAAAACAAAAGGATTATTACGTTAAAAGCTTAAGAATTCTTATACCGGCCTATGAAAAATTATATTTTGTGTGAAAAAAAGCTACAAGTCTGTATCTCGTGTCCTACCATAGGCCACAAATTTTTCAAGCATTTCACGTGAGCGAGAAGTTCAAACGATACTTCAGTTCAGCAACAAGAGGTCTGTCTTTGCTCTGTGCTGCGTCAACCGTGTCACCTGCGTCTCATTTTATACTTAGGATAAAAGTTTGCCTTGGAAAAAAAAAGCTTCCCAACACAACAAAGAAATTGTAAGTTAATTTTCTTTATTTAGTTAGTAGCCACAAACACATTTTACTTGCTTAGTGACACATATACCATTATAAACAACTAGTAATTCAATTTCTTTTCTGTGAGCTGGTTTCTAGTAATTCATATTTCCTCTAACATAAATTACTTTTCTTGAAACCCGAAATTTATCTCCAACAGTAGACTTCCTCTAGGTTGGGAAGCATTTCACATTTCACAAATAAATTGTAATGTTTGCATTTTCCCCCTTTTTTTCTTGAACATCCCTACAACTGTGGACACCTAAACTAGAACTACGCAAGCATACTTTCTGTTGTTGAATGATTAATGGACAAATTTAGGTTTAAGAATGGAATGGGGAAGAACTGGTCTGCCAATAGAGTACTTGACGAAGAGAACAGACTTAATGACCACGGAGTAAGCGCTGAAACAATTGGTTGTTCTAAGAGAAGATTAGATAACGTTATGGATGGGGATGACAGGAGGTAAGGAACATGAAACTGCCTAGTGTAGACCTTGTGGTCTCTTGCAGTCGCCTCCATTCTTATGTTCTTCACATACAGTAGTTCTACTTTGACAACAGTAATTTTTTGAGGGATTTATGTTGGTGCAACAAAGAAACGTATATGTGTATACTCCTGATATATCAGTTGGGTATTTTGAAGTATGCGTATGTTCTGACAAGTCACATACAACATGTATGTGTAATTATGACCATATCCAAGTTGAGAACAGCTGTTTTACGGGTTAGGTTGGGTGCGATCATGTGTGTGGGAACGATGTGTATTGACGGTCACATTTTTTTTTTCTATAAAAGTCACCCCCTTTCACAAAGAATGGGAAACGGCATTATTCATGGCGGGACGATCTGGAATGGTCATTACAAATTTTATTTAATAAAATGTGAAAATTTGATTTATTAGAATGTGAAAATGGCCTTATACATCATTAAGGATCCACCCTTTACATGCTCCATATTTAAGGTTGATTAAAAGTGCAACCTTTTCATGATGATTCAGTTTATCATCATGTATTCCCCCCATCAGGAAGCAAAGACGGTGTCCCTTACAGAGGACATTGTAGCGTGGAATTTAATGAATCATGCCCTTTGTTCAACTTGCCGGTAGCAGGGTTCGAACCTTCGCCACAAGTAGCGACGTCCTAACCCGCTCATCTTGAAGATTCTCGGTAAGATACATTTTTTCAATAGTTTAAAAAAGAAAGAAAAAAATCACTGATTTGCCGGGTGGGCATTTCTGAAATCTAATATTTTGAGAAATTCTATGATGGGGAACACATGACTGAGAAGTACAGTGTAGATATAAAGTTTGAGAAACACTACAAACTAAGTCTCATCTTAACGCATGCACGTGAAGGAAGGCAATAAAGAAGGAGTCTTCTTCGTTTCAGTAAATGTTGTAACTACAAGAGAGGATGAAATTGTGAAAGGCGTGTTGTGTAATCTCATCAGTCTTGCAAGCATCGTGAAGCTTAGTCTCTCAACAAATATGATATGAAACAATTTTCTATATCTTTGATTCTCAATAAGATATCGATGAGTTTCACTTTGAGTTCTCATAGTGAAAATTCCATAAGGTAAGGTCAGGTCAGGTTAGCTGCTCATTATTTTCAAGCTTATAGTCTCGATGATTATATGAAATAACTTTTTTATATCTTTGAGTTCTCATATTGAATATTCCAAAAGATAAGATCAAGTCAACGCTTGTACTTATAGTAACTTCGTAAATTAAGCCTCGTTGAAACGGGGCTAGTTTATTTAGTGCTAGGGACTTGCAAACTACCCCGCTACTTGCCCAGTGTGAACGGAAAGTTAGTCATCTTGTCTCCAAACTATCCTAGTGTCAACATTTACTTGCCGGGTAAGTTAACTTGCAGCAGCTAGCACTAGCAGATACTAAACTAGTCTCGTGTGAACATGACTTTACTACAAATTACAAGTTGAGGAGGATTTTGAGACGAAGAAGCGACGTTGCTATAGCAACAAGAGGTGGATAGTTTCCTCTTTGAGGTGGCAAGCGGTCTCCCCCTTTCCCTCATTTGGTGCCGTTTGCCAAAGAGCCGCAGTTTTATGAGCTGGGTCAACACTAATGTAGAAAACCAAATAAATTTCTTATCGTTCCGGAAGAGTAGAAGACTTTTTACGGAGCCAATTGAATTAAGCCGGGGGAAAAAAGTTAATTTTAACATCAAGGGGCTTGCAGACAAAAAACGTAATTGTTTTAAGTCGAGGGTTTTATGTCAACCATCTTAATCAATAGTCATGGTGATTAAGACAACGCAGTTACTTTTGATGAAATCCGCACACGACTAAGAAAATGTAGATTAATCTGTTCGAATAATTACTGTCCACGTGTGATTCTATGTGTATTATTTCTTCGTTCGTAAGAAACTTCAAAATGTAAATAGCCACAGAGTGAATAATTCTTTTTCATAACTTATCTATTAGTTAAGATGTGTGTCACACTGAAGCAAAGTATGCACACACACACACACACACAAACACACACACACACACACACACACACACACACACACACACACACATACACACCCGCATAAACAGACACATACAAAACACACACATAAATACACACACACACTCACATGTGCACACAAAGGCAAAGGCAATTTGATGACTAGTTTATGTAACGGTGGTGGCACACTTGGCATTTCTCGCTTGCTGATACTTGCTTTTGCTACTTCGTTTGAGTTAAAAACTACTTCGGTCATGGTATATATATATTTTTTTTTCAAATTTCAAAATATCAAATTACTCTTGCGTCATAGAGAGACAAACTGATTGACGATCTAAGAGAAGTTAAACCTAAAATACGAATGGTAGGCACATTGTTGAGACGTTCTTACTTATGTCTAGAATACTGTAACCGAGGTCGTTGCTACTCAAACGAAGTAGCAAAAGCAAGTAGCATGTTAACTTTGTGTGTCGCCACCTTAATAAATGAGCAAGAGGAAACGGGAATACAATCATACAAATGACACAAATCAGAATACTCCACAACATTCAAGAACCAAGACAATGGAAAATAAAACAATGCCAAGGTTATTCTGACGAGTGTTAATGAGGACTAAGATTAGCGATGAAGTCTGAGGAGGAGAAGGAGGAGGAGGAGGAGGAGAAGGAGGAGGAGGAGGAGGAAGAGGAGGAAGAGGAGGAGGAGGAGGCAGGCTGAACAAATCGACGGGTTTAATTACGTGCGAGATTGAGGCCAATTTTCAGCAGAAGTAAAAGAGGCAAATCCAAGTACCAGTTTCTCTGATGACGCCTTCAACGTATGACCCAGTCCTCATGTTGTGCTCAAGACATCCATATACCACCGAGTATAGTGTAAAGGGGCTGTCACACTGGGCTTCCACAAACTTCACTTGCGCCAGGCGTTGAGAGTTCGTTTGAGTAAAAGCTACTTCGGTTACAATATTTTACTTTTCACATCTCCAAATATAGAATTATCTTTCCGCCATATATAGCAAAAAAGAATGATGAACTAAGAGATTGTAAACCTATACAAATATTAGACATACTATTGGAATGTTCTTAGAGAGGTCTAGATTTCCGTAAGCAAAGTCATATTCTAGTTATTCAAATGGAGGTTGGAGGTAGGATGTGGGAGGAGAAATAGCCCAGTATGATAACCCCTTGAGATAGACTTTGCGCAGTCATTCCATGTAGCTTGCGGTTCTCATCCAGTACAGTGTTGTAGTTTTCGTGTAAATGGGTGAAGGTTTTGATTAGGAATATCGTGCTAAGGGACGTCTGAGGGTGGAAAGCAAGACAGTAAGATGGTATCTTCCGCACATCCCGAACTGAAGACAACGAGGAGAGAATAATCAAAGAACGACTTCAAGAGGACCTCCTGTGTTCCGGAACGTCGCAAGGTTAAGGTCCGGAAAAAGGAAGAACAACAAAAACTCCTGGAAGCTGCCGAAGACGGTGGGTAGGCTGCCAGAGTACCAGAAAGGTGGGGTAGGGGTGAGGTCGGAGAAGATCTGGATCTGGAAGATGGTCAACAGCTCTGGAAACTCCTGAAGGGTGTCTGAGGGACGATCAAGGACAGACAATGAATTCTGTAGTTTACAACAGGCATAAGGTCGACAATAACATGGGTGATTATAGGATTATGGCATTTGTATTTTGGTTACCAAAAGGCTAAAGATGGCGGCACACTAGGCATTTCTCGCTAGCATCCTAATTGCTTTTGCTACTTCGTAGGAATATAAACGACCTCTGTTATGATTTTTTGTTTTTCTAATTTCTAATTGTCAAATTACTCTTGCGTCATATAGTGAGAAGCTGAATGACGAACTAAGAGAAATTAAATCTACACAAATCTTAGACATATTGTTGAGATGCTCTTACAGAAGTCTAGAATATTGTAACAAAAGTAGTTTCTACTCAAATGAAGTAGCAAAAGCAAGTAGCATGCTGGATTTGTGTGGTGCCACCTTTAGTCACGGAAGGATGGCGAGGAGGTAACAAGTAAAAATGAGCAAATGGTCGGCCCCTCAGTTGAATACAATCTTGTGAAGTTGGTCATAAGAAGCCGTTAAAAAAACCGACCTTAAAGAGATGGGGGAGATGGTATAGAGTAGATAACTTCAAACATTATCCATGTAGTATCTGGGTGATTAGAGTGTAGCGAGTAGAGGTAGAGGACGGTGAGTGATATCAAAGGAAAGTTTAGAAGTATGGGAAGGATTTGATGGCAAGGAGTGAATGAAATCAGAAGATGGAGAGAAATTAATTATTTGTAGGAGGTTATTATTATTTCGGTGAGGAGTACAAGGAGCCCAGGAAAAGAGAGAGAGAGAGAGAGAGAGAGAGAGAGAGAGAGAGAGAGAGAGAGAGAGAGAGAGAGAGAGAGAGAGAGAGAGAGAGAGAGAGAGAGAGAGAGAGAGAGAGAGAGAGAGAGAGAGAGAGAGAGAGAGAGAGAGAGAGAGAGAGAGAGAGAGAGAGAGAGAGAGAGAGAGAGAGAGAGAGAGAGAGAGAGAGAGAGAGAGAGAGAGAGAGAGAGAGAGAGAGAGAGGTGGAGAGCGGTGGTGGAGGAAAGCAAGTGAGACGTAAGGGGTTCTGGAAGGGAAATGGTGAACGCCGTGGTAGGTAGTGAGGTGGAACAGTTGGGCCAAGGAAGATGAGTGACGGTGAGCTCAGAAACGGACGGAAAGATGATTAGCTGACGATGAACTGGGGAAGTAAGGAGTCTGGGAAAGAGGACAAGGTAAGAAGAATATGAAGAAGGAAAAAAAGGTGAGGAAGAAGATGAATGTGAAAAAGAAAGTGAAAAAGATGAAGAAAATAAAGAAGGTGGAGAAGAAGGTAAAGAATAAGAAGAAGAAGAAGAAGAAGAAAAAGAAGAAGAAGAAGAAGAAGAAAAAGAAGAAGAAGAAGAGCCTACGCCGGGAGGCGCCGTAGCTGCGGCCGAAGCCGTCAACTTTACCCTATTATGCGCTTCTTGGACTGAAGGTGCAGGTGACAGTCAATGTTGGGAATCGGAAAGGAATGCGGGATTCGAATCCACAACCAAGCGAATGCGAGACCAGGACGCTTCCGATTACGCTACCAAGTGAAGGAGAGAAATGGAAGAGAAGAGAGAGGGAGAGAGACAGAGAGAGAGAGAAAGAGAGAGATAGAGAGAGAGAGAGAGAGAGAGAGAGAGAGAGAGAGAGAGAGAGAGAGAGAGAGAGAGAGAGAGAGAGAGAGAGAGAGAGAGAGAGAGAGAGAGAGAGAGGAGGGGGGAGGGAGGAAGACAAAGAGGCGATGGGCGTCAACACGCGGAAGGCTTCTGATCAAAATTAGTGAAGTGAAATGAGTTGAGGATGAGAAAGGTAAAGGAAAAGGGTGATGGTGGGCTTTGAGAAAGATGCAAGAGCGGTCGTGCGACGAGTACGTGTATAGTTGGGTAATGCTGTGACCTTACAAGCACACACACACCCAACTCTCCGCCCACGAGCATTGGAAGAACGACTCGCAGCGCAGCGATACTGAAACTATTTCAGCCCTGGGCGGGATTCGAATCCGGACCTCTGTAGTGGCAGCCGGGAACTCTACCAACCGTGCCATCGAGTCGTAGTGTTTGTATGTGTGTGTTTACCTAATTGTAGTATACAGGAAAGGAGCAATGCTCATTGGGTCCCGTCGATTTATCATACGTACAGTTCCTACTTAAACTATATCCTTGATTTCCAGTTATCATGTTTAGATTTGGATTCATGTGTGTGTGTGTGTGTATGTGAGATTTACCATGGTCTTGGATCACGTGTTTGACTCGTAATCGACATCTATTACCCTCCCGGATGAAAGTTCAAAGCTCATATACTCGTATGCTGTGGGTAAAGCTGTAGCCTTACACGCACACAACCCACAATATTTGGAATGCCGGCTTGCAGTGAAGCAATACTGAAATGATTTCAACCCTGGGCGGGAATCGAACTCGGACCTCTGGATTAGCGGTTCCGAGCGGTACCACTCCGCTATCGAGCCGTGAGAGAGAGAGAGAGAGAGAGAGAGAGAGAGAGAGAGAGAGAGAGAGTGTGTGTGTGTGTGTGTGTGTGTGTGTGTGTGTGTGTGTGTGTGTGTGTGTGTGTGTGTGTGTGTGTGTGTGTGTGTGTGTGTGTGTATGTATGTGTGTGTGAGGGAGTTGGTGTGAGGTGTAGTGTGTGTGGGGGGAGAAGCATAATGAACCAGGCAAGAACCTTGACACTGGCGACTTCTCCACGCAGTCGTAATTGACAGTCGCATCCGTAAAGTAATTAACAATGTTCTCGATTAATTAAAGGTAAATTAAGAAGCAGAAGGATTAATTATTCATCAGCTAATTGCAAACAACAATATGGAACTCGCAAGGCATGAAGCTTTGAAAGGGACGTGGCAAGTGGGTTGGTGGTGGAGCATAGAGGTTGGGGGATGCGGGGGTTTGTGGGGTTTGGGGTTAAGCAAATTAAGCCCAGTGGAGGTTCTGAAAAGGGTTTATTTTGGAAGGGAATGAGGAGGAAGGAAGAGACTGGAATAAAAAATGAGAAGTTTGAAAGTTAAAAGATATATATATATATATATATATATATATATATATATATATATATATATATATATATATGTATATATATCTGTATATATATATATATACATATATATATATATATATATACATAGATATATATATATATATAGAGAGAGAGAGAGAGAGAGAGAGAGAGAGAGAGAGAGAGAGAGAGAGAGAGAGAGAGAGAGAGAGAGAGAGAGAGAGAGAGAGAGAGAGAGAGAGAGAGAGAGAGAGAGAGAGAGAGTTTACTTTTGGTTTTACAAATAACCCCTTCACCACCGATGTGTCACATAAACGAATAAAATCACCTGGCGACACCCATAGTAAAGT
>NC_134784.1:12171938-12176938 GCF_046742065.1 Oratosquilla oratoria
CACACACACACACACACACACACACACACACACACACACACACACACACACATATATATATATATATATATATATATATATAATATATATATATATACTCTATACACACACACACACACACACACACACACACACACACACACACACACACACACACACATATATATATATATATATATATATACATATATATATATATATATATATATATTCTACATATATACTTTATGCACACACACACACACACACACACACACACACACACACACACACACACACACACACACACACACACACACACACACACACACACACGACTCGGTGGCGCAGTGGTAGAGCGCTGGACTGGGAAGTACGATAGTACTCGCAGTACCCAGTTCGAATCCTGCCCAAGGCCAAAATTATTTCGGTATCGCTGTGCTTCGGGTCGTTACTCTGACTCTCGTGGGCGGGGAGTTGGGTGTGTGTGTGAAAGGCCATAGCATTACCAATAGATCGGTCATACGAGCTCTGAGCTCTCTTCCGGGAGGGAAATAGCTGTCGATCACGAGTCCAACACGTGATCCACAGACCAAGGTGAAAGACCAAGGTGAATACACACACACACACACACACACACACACACACACACACACACACACACACACACACACACACACACACACACATATATATATATATATATATATATATATATATATATATATATATACATATATATACTTTAGGATATTGAGAGGGAGACAGCTGAAATGTAAAAAGTAAATAGATAAATGTAAAAAACAAAAAAACTTGACTGTAAAAACAATTGAATATGATAATAATTGAATGTAAAAAAAAACAAAGGCAAAATACAAAGAGTAGAAAAAAATTGAAGTGTATATTAAAGAGATGCAGGTAATGAATTCTACTCACGGGAGGCATAAGAAGATAACACGGCAGAAAGTAAAGTGCATTGGAGAAGCTTGTAGGCGAGAAGAATTTTGTATTTCATGACAAAAAAAATTCTAAACTCTGACGACCATAAGAAGTCAATGACCTAAAAACTCACAAAGTGTTTATCTTCCGTACCTCACGTTTACGGCCATTCTTGTTTACCAAGTGGAAATGATGAGCTATGTTCTAACAAATGTTCTACCTTTTCCATATGATTTAATTAATTAATAATATATATAATTGCTTGTTTTGAATAATTATTTTTTCAGGAATATGGGTATATGCAGGTATGTGATATAAAACGGTTTGTTCAAATCTGTATGTTGCTGAATTCCCTTACATATATATGCCATGGTTCAAATTATCTACGCTGTTTATATTTTAAGTAGTTTATATTGGAAATTAAACGTTATAGACTAACTGCCCCTTTGCCAGCTACAGACTTAAAGGGTTATCACGCTGGGTTATTTTTCTTTCTATACTCTACCTCCATCCTCCATAGATATCTAGACTTCTCTAAGATCATTTCATAGTTTTACAATCTTTTAGTTCATCTGTAACCGAAGTCGTTTTTGCTCGAACTCTAACTGCCGGCGTTGGTGAAGTCCGTGGAAGCCCATTGTGACCACTCCATAGCAAAATGTTTTTCTTCGTCGCTGTAATCAATCTTTCTTTCATTTTACAATTTCTATCCCTTCTCCACAGGCTGCATTTCCCATCTCCCACTTGGATGCCAAAGTCTATATTTACAAGGCCATGTCATCTATTTTTTCCTTCAAATAATAACCGATTTTTAATTTACAGCGTTTGTATGTGCCACTTCAAATTCATTTATGTTGTTATTCTCCTGCACCCGCGTAGGTATGTGCATGTATTTACCTAGTTGTGTGCATGTGTATGTGTGAATGTGTGTGTATACATATGTGCATGTGTACTTGATTGTGTGAATGCGTCATCGCGTGTTTTGTATGTCTTAGTAATGTTTTCTCTGTGTGCATATATCTTCCCAAATTTATTGTTATGGATTTCTTATTATAACTAACTTTTACTATCCTTACAATACATTGTGAAGCGACAGTAAATACAATTACCCATGATTCTACAATAACATGTATAATGCGGTTACATTTATTCTTTTCATTTGATGATTCTTGTGTCTGATAAATCACTCTTGTCTGCAAGTGTTGCATAAAATACATTATTTATGGTGGTGGTGGTGGTGGTGGTGGGGCGGTCGACCGGTCGACGAGAAACGGTGGGGTGGTGAACGGAGAAAAGTGGAAACGTGTTTGCAAGTCATGAAATCACACATCTTGATTGGTATCCAAGCCTGCACTCTAACCCTTTTTCGTTCTCTTTGAGAATTTGATAGAAAACCATAAGACTGTTCTCTCCGAGGTTAAGCATGATTATTGATGACTAATTTGCGGTACTGTTTTCATCTTGTTATTTCAATATTGATTTCTTAATTGTACCTTGTAAATTTTTATAATATCGAGAGAAAGAACACATTTTACAGGCCAATTTAATTTTACGGATTATTGTATTTGTGTGTGTGTGTGTGTGTGTGTGTGTGTGTGTGTGTGTGTGTGTGTGTGTGTGTGTGTGTGTGTGTGTGTGTGTGTGTGTGCGCGCGCGCGCGTGTGTGTGTATGTATTTGTGTGCGTGTGTGTGTGTGTGTGTGTGTTATTCACCAAGGTCTTGGATCACGTGTTGGACTTGTGATCGACAGCTATTTCCCTCCCGGAAGAGAGCTCAGAGCTCATATATGACCGATCTATGGGTAATGTTGCAACCTTACACGCTCACACACCCCTAATTCCCCGCCCACGAGAGTTGGAGTAACAACCCGCAGAGCAGCGACACTGAAATTATTTCAGCCCTGGGCGGAATTCACACCCGGACCACCGCAGTGGCAGCACGGAACTTTAACCACTACGCCACGAGGTGTGTGTGTGTGTGTGTGTGTGTGTGTGTGTGTGTGTGTGTGTGTGTGTGTGTGTGTGTGTGTGTATCACTTAGACAAAATGTAGTAGCACATTTGTAAATAATTATTTACAAATGTGCTACTACATTATAATAATCACGAATAACCCACAGTCGGCTAATAGCTATAGCCCTCTTCAGGAAAGTACGAAATATAGAAGCTATACTTTCTTCTAAGTTTCCTTTATTCCGATAGTGGGTTCTTCGTGATTAATATATATATACATATATATATATATATATTTACATATATATGTACATATATATATATATATATACATGTAATATATATACATATATATATATATATATATATGTATATATATATATATACATTACAAAGGATTACAAAGGCGGAGCATGCCGACAGGAGACCTTTTGATCCATATCTAGGTCGGATGCGAAAAAAAATAATATTAATAATAAAATAATAAATAAAAACTATAATAATGTAAATAACAAATAAAATACATAAATAAATGCATAGGTATAGTTAAATAATAAACAAACAGGTAAATAGTAAATAATAATAAATTGACATATAACTAATAATAAATCAAAATCAGACAGACAAATGATAACAAAACAAAAACAAATAATATAAGATAGATTATAATCATTACAGCATCTTACTTAGGTATTTATCTAGATGATTCTTAAAGGTTCGAACTGAACTACATTGCACTACTTGTGCAGGAAGTTTATTCCATTCATTAACTACACGGTTGGCAAAGTTGTTTCTACCTACTTCCAAAGTGAATCTATTTCCGGACAGTTTGAGACCATTGTTTCTTGTCTGATTCTCATTCAATGTGAAATTTTTGTCACTTTTGATGTTGTCAATTCCCTTTAAAATATTAAAGACCTGTATCAAGTCACCTCTGAGTCTACGCTTTTTTAGGGAAAGCAGATTCATGTGTTTTAGTCGATTTTCGTATGATTTATTTTTGATATTTGGAATCAGTTTTGTGGCTCGCCGTTGTACTTTTTCCAGTCTGTCAATGTCTTTAATGAGATTCGGTGACCATACGGAAACAGCATATTCCAAATGTGGACGAGCTAACGATTTATATAGCTTGCTAATGAGTGTTGTACTTTTGAAATCAAAAGATCGCGCAATCAGTCCCAGAATCTTATTTGCTTTCTCAGAGGCTGAAATACACTGCTTGGATGATTTGAGGTCGTTACTGATAATTACGCCGAGATCTTTTTCACTATCCACTTTTGTTAACGAATTTCCAAATAACTTGTAATCGTACTTACTGTTATTTTTACCTATGTGCATTACCTTGCATTTACTTGTGTTAAATTTCATTAGCCACTTTTCAGACCGTTGCTGTAATTTATCTAAATCTTCTTGAATATCTAATTGGTTTGAGTGATCATTTGCCACTCCGCACAGTTTTGTATCATCAGCAAATTTGGAAACAGTAGATTTTAGTCCATGGTCTATATCATTTATATATACTATGAATAGAAGTGGCCCAAGAACGGAACCCTGAGGAACTCCACTTGTAACATTTTTCCATCTAGAAGTTTGCCCATTTAAAACAACTCTCTGTTTTCGACCATTCAACCAATTACTAGTCCAACCTAATAGGCTACCACTTATTCCGTGTAAAGCTAATTTAGTAAGTAGTCTTTCGTGTGGAACGGTATCAAAAGCTTTTGCAAAGTCTAGATATATGAAATCTATATTGCTTCTTTTGTCAGAATTCGAGATAACTGTGTTGTAGAATTCGAGTAAGTTAGTCACGCAAGAACGTTTCCGTCTGAAACCATGCTGGCTCTCATTTATCAAACGGTTACTTTCTGAATGATGTTCGATAGCATCTCTGATGATAGTTTCCATTATTTTTCCTACGATTGAAGTCAAACTTATAGGCCTATAGTTATTTGGTTTCTTTTTGTCACTTTTTTTGAATATGGGAGTAACGTTAGCTAGCTTCCATTCTCTTGGGACATCTCCGAATATGATGGATTTCTTGAAAATAATTTCTAATGGAACAACAATCTCATTTTTCATTTCCTTTAAGATTCTTGGATGCCAACCGTCAGGCCCTGGTGTTTTATTAACT
>NC_134784.1:12179438-12191938 GCF_046742065.1 Oratosquilla oratoria
AAGCAAATAAGAATAAACAGACAAATGATAACAAAACAAATAAACAAATAATATTGAATAAATGATAGTCATTACAGCATCTTGCTTAGATGTTTATCTAAATGATTCTTAAAGCTTCGAACTGAACTACATTGCACTGCCTCTACAGGAAGTTCATTTCATTCATTAACTACACGGTTGGCGAAGTTGTTTCTACCCACTTCCAAATTAAATCTATTTCCAGACAGTTTGAGACCATTGTTTCTTGTCGGATTCTCATTCAGTGTGAAAATTTTGTCACTTTTGATGTTGTCAGTTCCATTTGGAATCTTAAAAACCTATATCAAGTCACCTCTGAGACTACGCTTTTTTAAAGAAAACAGATTCATATGTCTTAGTCGATTTTCGTATGATTTATTTTGGATATTTAGAATCAGTTTTGTGGCTCGCCGTTGTACTTTTTCCACGGCACGACGTCGTGCTCTCAAATAACCATAGGTGTCTATGGACACTTTCACACGTGGCCGTGACGTGTGAAAGCGTCCAGAGACACTCATCGTTAAATGAAAGCACGACATCGTGTCGTGGACGGTGAACGGCGAAATGTCGATACGTGGGAAACGAGCCAAAGGGACGCATGGAGTGGGAGTGAAAAGGCTGGGGATATTCCCCCCCCCCCCCGTGCCTAATTACCTCGCATTGCGGATAACATTTAATCAGATGAAACGAATAAATAAACATATAATAAATATATATACATGTATATATATATATATATAGATATATATATATATGTATATATATATATATATATATATATATATATATATAGATAGATAGATAGATAGATAGATAGATAGATATAATAAAATCACAAAGAATAAAGCCTAAAACATAGTGGTCATCTAAACTCCACACAGACAACACATCCAATAAAACACGTAAAATTAAATTTGGATAACTAATACCAGAAAAACATATTACAAAAAGTAAACAAATCAACAAAAAACAAATAAACAAATAAACAAATAAATGAGATAAAATAAAATCTTACCCATTATAATGAACACAACATAAAGGCATCATAGGAATTGGGTGTGAAGTCAGTAAGAAGCCAAGCAAGGAACACATCTAGATATAAACTTGACACAAAGGACATAAACACGTCGATATATATATATATATATATATATATATATATATATATACATACATATATATATATATATATATATATATATATACATATATACATACATATATATATTTTACATATATGCATATATACATATATACATATATATATGTATATATATATATATATATATATATATATACATGCCCAATTTATCGGATACACAAACATACACACACGCACACACACACACACACACACACACACACACAAACACACACACACACACACACGCACGCACGCACGCACACACACACACACACACACACACACACACACACACACACACACATATATATATATATATATGTATATATATATATATATATATATATATATATATATATATATATATATATATATATACTTATAATGAATAAACCTTGCATAACCTTCCACGGCGTTGGCATGATAAATGTCTAACAACTCTTCTAAAATACATGCAGCCAAACTAGCAGTCCACAGGGACTATACAAGAGAGAAAAAGAAGAAGAAGAAGAAGAAGAAGAAAAAAACGAAGTAACGTAATTGGAAGAAGGAAAAGAGATTACCAGTATGATTACTAAGTACAAAAAACGTCGAAAGTGAAACAGGTATCGGTGATTATGGAGCATTACCATGAATTTAGAAATGATAAATCATGTCAACAAAAGTAAACTGAAACGAACTACAATTTCGCACTTCAGGACCAAACTACAAAAATATTAAAGAAAAACAATAACAATGACAAGCTAAAGGAAGAAGAAAGAAAATATCGAGGTTCTGTTGACATTAACAACCAGCAAGAATAAAGAAATATACGCACGAACACATACGATAAAATGAACACAACATAAAGGCATCATAAGAATTGGGTGTGAAGTCACATACTCGAGCCCAGAAGCATATCATCACACACGCACACACATACACACACACACGCGCGCGCGCGCGCGTGCACACATACTCAGGAACATACAAGCATATACACTTTTATCTATGAAGGTATATCACACACACACACACACACAGACACACACACACACACACACACACACACACACACACACACACACACACACACACACACACACACACACGCATACACACACACACACACACACACACACACACACACACACGCATACACACACACACACACACACACACACACACACACACACACACACACACACACACACACACACACACACACACACACACATGAATGCTTGCACATACAAAAGTCGTCCATGTAATTATGTATGTGTTTAACTGTTTGTTTGAGTGTATGTATGTGTGCAAGGGCACATGTGTGTTTAATTTCATATACATTCTTATAAGAGCAAACCCTCTTTCTAGTGAATCTAAATACATAAGCCTATCATATTTAATCTGCCTTCACGTAAATAAACTTTGCTCTGTTAAAAACATTTCATGTTATGAGCACACAAAGGGAAGTTTAGGAAGCGCACAGTGCACGGGGTGCATCTTAAAACACCTTTCCCGCCTCCAATGGACTCTTCCCGAAGGATTTTCTCTTATAAAAATGATATGTCACGTAGCAGTGGTAGCATTCATCATAGATGCAAATATCAGGGGCGAGAAGAAGTATATTTTTTTCACCGCTCTCCTTAGCTCCAACTTTTTCGTTGACTTTCATTTCAAATTTTGTTTCAAAACGGTGCCGCTGATCACTGGCACCGGGGAGTCTGTTCACACGAACACGTGTTCACTTGGAGAACATTTGTGGTCATACGAAACACACTCCAAACAAGAACAGTCTGATCTCATTCCAAGAAGAACGCCATCTTATCCTTTTAATTGCCACAATCTTTCGTTTCGCCTTGAACGAAAAAATATGACAAACATCCCTAACGATCATTGGAAAGACAAACACTAATCCTCTCCCTTTTTCGTTTCAAATGGTGTGGAAAAAACAGGAAGGACGAGAAGGAAAGTTTTTTAAAATGCAGAAATTAGATGAGACCACTTTTTTATACTTTTCACTCTGTTGTAACTGTATTATGGACGGGATACGAATTAAGCCGCCTTTGTCACTCTCTCCCGCCCCCTCGCCGGCGAACGCGCGGCGACTTGGACACGACCGCGCGTCCCCCCCTCCCCCCACGCGGCCGCACACTACGTATGTATACATGTATGTATTTGTTCACACTCCCATGTCTGCCTTTGTGTATGCAACCATGTCCATGGTTCTGTTTGTATGTATGTATGCATGTATGTATATATGTATGTATGCTTGTATGTGTGTATGTGTGTGTCTTCATGTGTGTATGCTTATATGTGTGTTTTTTATATATGTGTGTTCGTATATATGTGTGTGTATATGTGTATGAATGGATATGTGTATGTGCATGTCTATATGCGTCAATGTGGGTGTATAAATATTTTTCAAACACTTTCAATATCTTGTCAACATTTGCTAAAACTTGCTGCTTAGAAAGAAAAGGGAAGCTAAGTTTCTCCCAAAGCTTCAGCAATTCTTGAGATATCTTCCTTATTCGGTCTGCTAGCCCTATAATTTCATCGTACAACCCCAAAAATCTACCAACAGTGTCCCTATCCAAAAGCATTTTGCACAAGAACTTTATGTTCTCTTTCATTTCTGGTATGCTTGGACGGCGTTTTGTAGTTGTCAAAATCCGTGTCCATTTCTTTCCAGCTGATTACACAGCTGATTTGGATCGTTTGCTTTTAAAGTACGTGTTTGAATCTGAAAGCAGAATAGTTGCAAAGAAAAATGAGAATGTAGAATACACCAGCTGCTGCAGAGAGTATTTAAAACAATTTTGATATTTCATTATAATACACGAAAGGTATCTACTATCCAGTAATATCCAGTAATATGTAAGTATTCATTATCCACCTATTTTTCACATGTATTTGAAAATGCTACATGGTAAGAAAACCTACAGAACTGTAAAGTTATAAAGTCACTGTTTCTTTGTCTACACAGAACACACTCAAAGCTACAGCTAGCAAAATTGACTTCAGACAGCTGCTACCGATACTGTTACTGACGCCCTTTCGGGCCCTCACTTCCTGTGTACAGCAAAAATTAAATGATGTTGGGTGTGGGAGGCTTTTACATAACCAAAATAAAATTACATAAAAATTGACATGGAGGCAAAGATTCATCAAATACAAAATCAAGAAAATATAAAATTTGAAGAAAAAGAAAATTAAAGTCACACACACACACACACACACACACACACACACACACACACACACACACACACACACACACACACACACACACACACACACACACACATATATATATATATATATATATTATATATATTATATATACATATATATATATATACATACATATATATATATGTATATATATATATATATATATATACATATATATATACATATGTGTGTGTGTGTGTGTTTGTGTCATTATGACATTTGGACATCACCTCTCCTATTAGGAGAGGGTTTGACTCCCTGTTGGAAAGCTTATTTACATATATATATATATATATATATATATATATATATATATATATATATATATATGTATATGTATATTATATACCATATATATATGTTTATATATATATATATATATATATATATATTTAAGATTATTTCAGACAAATGAGAGAGAATGAGGGTGGGGAAGGGCAAACGAAGATGTGTTGGGAATAGAGTTTATTGTTCTAACGTTGCGACCAACTTGGTCTTCTGAAGAAGACCAAGTTGGTCGCAACGTTAGGGCAATAAACTCTATTCCCAACACATCTTCGTTTGCCCTTCCCCACCCACATTCTCTCTCATATATATATATATATATATATATATATATATATATATATATATATATATATATATTCACATACACTGAATGGTCCCCAGTGCAGATCTTAATCTTTTTTCAACCACATTAACTTTTTACTTTTAATTCCATATCATCACGAACGAGACTGACAATGCGCTCGTCGGAGACATATACGGAAACTGATACGAAGCGAAGCCAAGGGCTCGAACCTCAGCTACAGACGTATCAAAGTAACAGTGACTAACCACAGCGCCATCTTGATGGCGCAGTGGTTAGTCACTGCGTGATTAATATTTACAAATGTGCCACTACATTTTGTCCAAGCATACCAGAAATGAAAGAGAACATAAAGTTCATGAGCAAAATGCTTTTGATCAGGGACATTGTTGGTAGATTTTTGGGGTTGTACGATGAACTTATAGGGCGAGCAGACCGAATAAAGAAGATATCTCAAGAATTGCTGAAGCTTTGAGAGAAACTTAGCTTCCCTTTTCCTTCTAAGTATCAAGTTTTAGCAAATGTTGACAAGATAATGAAAGTTTTTGAAAAATATAGAAAGCGGCAAAAATGAAGAATTTGAAAGAAATCTCACTCATTATTTCGATAATACAAAATCGAGTGGAAACTGGCTTTGCAGTGAAGACAAAGAACTTTACAGAAAACAAATAGAATCAGGAGGCCGAGTGCGATACACGACTGAGTAAGTGGCTTTTGTGTCAACGATCCATCCTTCGAAACGGCCAAGAAATTCACCAGAATCGTCAACAACTCAAGTGCAAAAGGTGAGTAGTAGTAGTGAAGAAGAAAATAACAGCACTGGTTCTGATGTTGCAAAGATTGTGATTTAATGTACCTTGGTCAGACCGGAAGGGATCTTAATACCAGGTTAACGGAGCATAAAATATCCATTAGGTATGTCCAGGAAAATTCCGCTGTGTTCCAACATGTCAGTACCAAAAATCACAGTCTTGACTGGGGCAAGGCCAAAATTTTGTTCAAATCCAACTGTACCTTTAGAAGAAAAATTGTTGAATCCGCCTTAATCGAAGAATGCCCAAACTTGAACATCTCCAAAGGTTAATGGTCCCCGGACATAATCTCACGGATAGCTATCAGCCGTTTGGTTAAGAATTTTCACCCTCCTGACCTCGCTCCCTTACCAATTTTGACCTGCTTCCCTTCTGACCTCACACCTCCACCCACACATCCCCTCCCCTCTGACTCCACCCTGCGCGACGGATTGTCCTGTTTTTAGCTATGCGTGTTCCCCTTCTACGCATATTTCAATTGTACTTATGTCTCTGCCAATTCTTGTAACCTGTACTTTACTGAAGAGGCCTATAGCTATTAGCCGAAATATAGAAGTTATACTTTCTTCTAAGTTTCCTTTTATTTTGACTGTGGGTTCTTTGTGATTATTGTTTACAAATGTGCCACTACATTTTGTCCAAATGATATATATACTACGTATGTATATATATATATATATATATATATATATATATATATATATATCACTGCAACTATCTTTCCCTCCCTATCCTCCTTCACATTTAGCAACTCCCTAAAATATTCTGCCCATCTTCCTCTTACTGCCTTCTCTTCTATTATCATCTCTCCATCTGCACCTTTTACCTTTTCTTCTCTACTTGATAGTTGCAGTGGGAAATGCTAAGAAAATTACCGTGATGAGTGAGGAAAATGAAGGAGAAATAAGGAAGGATGAAGTGAAGGCAGTTGTTAAGATGATGAAAGCAGGTAAGGCACCTGGTCTGGATGGATGTCTAAGAGAAGGAGGTATAGTGATGGTGGACTGGCTGGTGAGGTTATCTAATGTTTGCTGGAGAGAGGGTAGAGTGTCGGAGGACTGCAGGAGTGCCTGTATAGTTCCACTTTACAAGGGAAAAAGGGACAAGTGTGAATGTAGTAGTTTCAGAGGGATTAGCTTGTTAAGTGCAGTTGGGAAGGCTTATGGGAGGATTTTGATTGAGAGGATTAGGAGAGGAACAGAGGAAGTAATTGGTGAGGAACAGTGTGGAATTAGGACGGGTAGAGGTTGTGTAGATCAGATCTTTGTGGTAAGACAGATATGTGAGAAAGCTATAGGAAGGGGAAGGATGATTTTTGGGCTTTTATGGATCTGGAAAAGGCTTACGATAGGGTAGACAGAAAGGCACTGTGGGAGGTTATGCAGATATACGGGATAGGAGGAAAGCTTCTAGGAGCTGTCAAGAGTTTTTATGAGTGTAGTAGAGCTTGTGTCAGGATTAGAAATTGAGAGAGTGAGTGGTTCGAGGTAAAGGTGGGACTTTGTCAAGGATGCGTTATGTCGCCCTGGCTGTTCAACTTATACATGGATGGGGTGGTGCGAGAGGTAAATGCAAGAGTAGTGGGTCAGGGATTGGAGATGGTTAAAGAAAATGGAGAAAAGTGGGAGGTGAGCCAGCTGTTGTTTGCGGACGACACTGCGCTTGTGGCAGGATCGGAGGAGGGATTGAGGAAGTTGGTGACAGAGTTTGGGAGAGTATGTGATAGAAGAAAGCTGAAGATAAATGTGGGTAAAAGTAAGGTGATGAGATGTACAAGGGGTGAAAGTGGCAGTAGACTGGAAGTGAGCATTAAGGGAGAGCGACTGGAGGAAGTGGATAGTTTTAGATACTTGGGTGCAAATGTGGTAGGGAAAGGTGGAGTGAGGGTGGAGGTAGAATGTAGATTAAGAGAAGCGAGTAAATGCCTTGGTGGATTGAAGAGTGTAATGAGGAATAGACATTTGGGAATGGATACTAAGAGGAGACTGTATGAAGGAGTGATTGTACCAACAGCACTGTATGGGGCAGAAACATGGAACATAAGAGAAGAGAGGAGTTTGAATGTGTTTGAGATGAGGTGTCTGAGAAGTATGATGGGAGTTACTAGACTAGATAGAGTGAGAAATGAGGAGGTGAGGAGGAGAACAGGGGTGAAAAAGGAGTTGGGAGATAGGGTTGATGAAAGAGTATTAGGATGGTTTGGACACATGGAAAGAATGAGTGAAGAAAGACTAGTAAAAGAGGTATGGAAGGCAGATGTGGAGGGAGTGAACATGAGGGGACGTCCTAGGATGAGGTGGATGGATGGGGTGAAGGGGGCTTTGGGGAAGAGAGGAATGTCTGTTGAGGAAGGACGGGAAAGGACAGAAGACAGGGGTGAATGGAGAATGGTTGTATATGGATGATGTTGTGATGCATGAGGTGGAATGGGGAGGGGGATGGGGGGTGAGGTAGTATGTGTGAGCAAAATTTGACGCAGCCCGAAGGGATTTCTCCCCGTCTTCTCCTTTTATGCATGGGGGGACGGAGAGGGGGGGTCGCCGATTTAATGAAGCGGCCTTGCTGTGGATGTGCTGTGTCTTGCGACACTGCTTCTGACCCAGGGCAGTGGATAAGGTGCAGGGATGACCCGTCATCCGGGAGGTGCTAAGATAAGAGGGAGGGTGGAGGGGTGTGGAGTGTATTCAGGGATGGAATGGGTGGGAATGATTTTATGACTTTTCCTTTTTGGCTACCTCCCTTGTAAGGGGGAAAAAGCCTTGGTATATGTATGCTTCCACTGGGTCTCTCGATGTTGATGGCTTAGAATTAAAGTGCATTGTGGTTGTTAAAATGTATCTCTAATTACTGGGACCGATTCAGTGTTGTACATTTTTTGCGTAACCATTATGTTTTTTCTCGTAAGTTTCACTGTCACTGAGTAAATCTAACATTTTATTATTGTAATCTTGTTGGTTCATTACTATTGTGCCTCCTCCTTTATCTGCACTTGTGATTATAATACTATTGTCTTTATTTAGGCAAATTAAAGCATTGAGAAATCTTTTTGGAATAACACATTTGTTCTTGTTTGCCAAGGCTTGATAGTATGTGGTAATACCTTGAATAAAACCTTTGTCTACATCATTCATTTTCCATATATAGTTTTAGTTTAGATATTCACTAAATTTCTTTTTGTGAATTCCGATATCGAATTTCATACCTAACGATAGTGCTTGAGTTTCTGTATCTGAGAATAACGAATCTTTCAGACAGACAACTCTCAGATACAGAAACTCAAGCACTATCAAGACTGTATTCTTTAATTTGGAGAATACTTTCCTATTAGCAACTGAGAGGGACTGGAAGTAGTCATTCATGACTCTCAAAAGAATATACGCAGTGTATGCCAACTGGTATATTTTTGCATAGTAATAGTATTGAACAACTATTGACTCCACCGAAACTATAGTTTTTCGCCTCGTCGTGAGGCGTCTTCAGTGTGAGGACTGCTTTGTAGGATGCTCTGCTATGTTGAAGGTCTTCCAACGAATAATGACCGCTGGTCGGATGGGCTGGCTTATAAGGCTCATCCTGCCTAGCTCAGACGGAATACTGGCCCCTCATTGGCCGAGAGGGGCAGCATGATGTGTACCAAGGAGGCCCCTTTCCTCTCCCATAAAGGGGAATTATTCAGACAAGTTGATGGAGTGGCGATGGGATCCCCACTTGGGGTACTTTTTGCCAATATGTATATGGCCCAGGTGGAAGAAAGGACTTTCAACAATAACCCCCCTCCAGGAATATATGCGAGATACATCGATGACATCTTCATCACCACTACTACCGACGAAGAGGTTCCTCACATGATTACTGCTCTTGAAGGTAATTCCAGCCTGACCTTCACCTGTGAACGCAGTGTAGAGGGATGCCTCCCCTTCCTAGATGTGGACATCTCTAAACAAGAACAGGGCTTCAAGACTAAGGTATACACTAAAGCCACCAACGTGGGCCGCTGCCTCAATGCCAGGGGAGAATGTCCTGTTTCATACAAGATATCCGTGATATCTTCCTATGTGAAGAGGGCCCTTACCCACTGTAGTAGCTGGACTGAGATCCACAGAGAACTCGACCGTATCCGCCAGCTCCTCACCAACAACGGCTATGCAGACCATCTCATCGAGAAAGTCATACAGAAAAAACTGGACCAGTTTGCAGACCCGACCCAGTTGCCCACCCCTCCCAAGGAGAAAATCACCGTTTACCACCAAAATTCTTTTCATGATCGGTACCGCGAGGAGTGTGATGCCCTTAGGAATATTATCAAGAGAGGAGTCACCCCAACTAATAGAAATGCCATCATAGACTTGAAAATATTCTGCAAACCTAACCTCATTAGTTCCCTGATAATGAGGAATAGCACGGCGCCCAGGGCCCCGAGTGAGGCTACCACCAATGTTGTTTACAAATTTTCATGTCAGGAGGGCCGCTGCGACGGCTCCAGCACATACATTGGTAGGACCTCCTCTACACTGCGACGTCGCCTACAATCCCATAGAAACCAGGGGTCAATTTTCCAGCATTTCACTGAAATACACAACATGAAGCCTCCTCTACAGAAACTGCTAGACCAAACGGAAATTCTTCACAAGGAGTCTGCCTTCAGGAAGCTGCAGATTGCAGAAGCAGTATCTATTACTTGCCAGCGCCCTACCATCAACATACAGCAAGCTGCCGATTTTATTCTCCCTTCCGCGCGCCCTCTGAAGAATAACCCCCTCCAGGAACAACAAGCCCTTAGACAGCAGCAGCCCCACGAACAAGTGAAACATGTCCAGCTAGTTAATCAGCCCCTAGGACCAGTAACCAGAGCAGCAGCAACTCAGGTCAGAGCTTCAAGACAAAATCCCACCCCCTTGGCTCCCGGACAAAATCCCACCCCCTTGGCTCCCGGACAAAATCCCACCCTCTTGGCTCCCAGACAAAATCCCACCCTCTTGGCTCCCAGACAAAATCCCACCCTCTTGGCTCCCAGACAAAATCCCACCCCCTTGGCTCCCGGACAAAATCTCATGCTGCCCCTCTCGGCCAATGAGGGGCCAGTATTCCGTCTGAGCTAGGCAGGATGAGCCTTATAAGCCAGCCCATCCGTCGGCTACTGAACGACGGGTCGCCGACGCATGTACGACATGGCAGGCTCGATCTCTCATTTGTCTCCTCCTCACTGCTGCATCGGATGTCGTGGAGCATCAACGACACGGCTACGAGTGATCATTTTGGAATAGACATGTCGCTCACCGTAGCCCCGCCACCCCCAGTGGTCCAGAGAATAGGAAGATGGAACCCGCGCAAGGCCAATTGGACGTTGTTCAAGGACAGAGTGGCTCGCGAGGTCGTCACCGACGCTCTGGCCATGGGTGAGTTGGACGATGCGGAGGCCTCACTGGTCTCTGCTATTCATGCAGCGGCAGAGGAGGCAATACCTAAGAAGGGCCTCAACAGGAGGAGACATCGAGATGGTTGGTACTACAACCAAGAGATCAAGGATGCCAACCACAGGGTCAACCGTCTACGAAAGATCCTGCGTAGACACCACAACCCTGCTAACCTGGCCAACCTCCGGAGTGCCGTCGAAGAGGCCAAGGAGACAGCTCGACGTGTGCGTAGCGAGAAGTGGCTAGAATGGTGCCAAAGCTTTAGTGAGTCCACCACGCTAAAGGAACTTTGGGGGAAACTCCACATAGCGACCAGCCGTACCCCACCACGGCGCGCTCCCCGTGCACCACAGTGCGAGGCAGAAAATCTGGCGCAAGAATTTGCCAGACGCACGCACACAGCCACGCTACCCGCCGAGCTGCAACAGAGGCAGGCCATGCTCCGTGAACCAAGAGAGACCAGGATACAAGCTGCCATGGGGTCTCCGGGTGACACGGACACGCCATTCACCATCCATGAGCTGCAAGCCTCACGTAAGAGATCCTCCGACACTGCTCCAGGGAGCGACCTAGTGACGTACTCCATGGTTGCACACCTGGGGGATGCTGGAGAAGAAGCACTCCTCCAGGTGGTAAACAGCAGTTGGTCCTGTGGAAGACTTCCGTCCAACTGGAAGAGGGCCGACATCGTGCCTATCCCCAAGCCCAGGGAGCCCGGAAAGTATCGTCCTATCTCCCTGACGAGCTGCCTGGGGAAGACCATGGAAAAGATGGTTCTCCAAAGACTTTTGTGGAAACTGGGACCACCACAAGAGAACCTCTATGGCTTCACCAAAGGGGTGGGCACGGCTCAATGCATTACAACGCTTCTGAGCCATGTGGAGCAACGTCACGCCATGGTCGTCTTCTTTGACCTGGAGAAGGCATTCGAGCTTGCCAGTCCCGCTGCAATTCTGGACAGTCTGGCTGCCAGAGGAGTACAGGGGAAACTGTTACAGTGGATAGCGGACTACCTCTCCAATAGAACTGCCAGAGTCCGTCTACAGGGAGTGGAGTCCTGCTATCACCCCCTGGAAAATGGTACACCCCAGGGTGGGGTTCTCAGTCCCACCCTGTTTAACGTGCTGATGAGTGAATTAATAGCCATCCCTCTACCCACAGGATGCCGCCTCCTATCATACGCAGACGATGTCGCGCTGGTGGTAGCAGGCAGAAGGACCAAGGCCAGAAGGACGCAAATGTGCCTCGACCGCATTTCCTCCAAATGCGAAGAGCTTGGCCTCAAGATCTCGCCACCAAAGACCAAA
>NC_134784.1:12196938-12221938 GCF_046742065.1 Oratosquilla oratoria
ATTCAGCTTCTCACTGTATGACGCAAGAGTAATTTGACATTTGGGCATTTGAAAAACGAAAGATCATAACCGAAGTCATTTCTTCTCAAACGAAATAGCAAAAGCAAGTAGCAAGTAGGAATGCCTAGTGTTCCGCCACCTTTACTGAGTAGAATGTAGGCCTGATTTGGTATAAACTCGAGACACGTGAAGAGGATTTCAAAGAAGCATGGTTTAGGAAGGAAATAGGCAAGAACTGGTTTACCAGCAGAGTGGTTAACAAATGGAACAGACTTAGTAACCGTGTAGTGAGCGCTGAAACAATTGGTTGTTTTAAGAGGTTAGATAGATAGGGATGACAGGTGGTAAGAAATATGGAACTGCCCGGTGTAGGCCTTATGGTCTCCTCCTTCAGTGGGCAGCCTCCCTTTGGCGTGAAGTTTACACTGGGCGAGTGACTGCAATCGCAGGAAACAGCTGGTAGGTGGCTCAAAGAGTAAAGGTGTGGCTTAAGAACTCGTAAAGTGGGGAGTAGTTACTGGTAGGTGGTGGTGTGGGTGGAGGGTAGGTTGCACAGGAGGTCTGCGTGGCTAGGCCGGTGTCGCACTGTCCAGCACGCTCTTGCGGCTTGTTGATAATAGCGAAGTCTCCCTTACGAGTCATTAGACTCGAAATGTTATGACAGTGTTTTTCTTAACCAGGGGAGGGGAGATGGTGGTCTTCGTTACATAAAGTTTAGGATGTCGCCAGGTGATTCTATTAGGCTCATTGAACTTGAAAACATAATCTAGCCGCATCCGGCGCCGCTGTATAGTGTGACACCGGCCCTAGTGCTTACGAAAATCGGACGCTGTAAAGATCCGCAACCCCAGAGTATCTGAGGGTTGTTTTTTATTACAAGCTCATTCTGAGCTAAGTTAACTTAATCAAATGATTATCGCTATTAGGGCGATTTATATTTACAAGCATATTCCTGGGGTTGGTAGTCTTTACAACGTCCCGAATACCATAAAGCCTTGTTCACACTAGCGGTTTGAACCGCGCAGATACCACGGCGGTACCGCATAGTCAAAAGAAAAACTGCTCGGTTGTGTGAACGCCTCCATTGATTTGCACTGTCATTGAACCGCCGCGGTTCAAATCGCTATGAAGTCAGTTGGCGTTCACAGAATGTTAGGGGCACCGGGTGGTTGTAGTGAGGGGCGGCATACACTGGTAGTCCGAAGTCGTCTAGGTGCGGGAAGTGTCTTCGGACGAGGTTGGGATATATGACCACATGTTGGGTTATGGATGGTTAATGGGCTTATCACATGTAGGGGTAGTATTCTGTAAATGTTTTTGAGCAATATCAAGTGTGTCAGATGACCAATTGGTTGGAGGTAGGTTTGGGAGTTTCATAAGCGGAAACGCTTTTGTGTTTTATGATAATTGATGGATGAAAGGCTGGCGTTGTTCAATGAGTGTATAAATGGATGGACACTGGTAAGCTATAGCTAGTGTGTATTCAGCCTTGAGTACCCTACTGGGCTACCGGCCTATCCCCTGGGGTAAGATACAGCCTCTGTACTTCTCCTGTATGGATGGTGCGAAATACAAGACTTCTTTAGAGTGAAGTCCAGGTAAGGATGAAACGTTAAGGGTTAAGGTTCTAACTGTTTTCTGTTTACATCACCAACGTGCCACTCACTCCGCCTCTTCATATTCCCTTAACCCCATCAACACGGTGACGACCTTTATGCATTATGTTCCTGATATGGATAACAGATGATTGCAGCTGCAGGGGGCGGACTCAAGCCTGAAGGCTGTCTCGATGGTCCTTTACCTCTTGAGACCTCAGTTCACCTGCTCAGTTGCACAGAATTGTTTGTTTTTTGATTTGAGGAAAATTGATCAAATACGTCACCGTGTTGAAGTGGTTAATAGCCTAGTCAGGACTTGAGGGTTGGGGTTAGTAGGAGTAACACCCACGTATTCCCTGCGTGTTGTAAGAGGTTTAAGGGGTTATCATACAGGGATGTTTTTTCTTCCACATCTTACCTCTAACCTACATTCGAATAACTAGACTATGACTTCGCTTACAGAAATCTAGACTTTTCTAAGAACATTTCAACAGTGTGTCTAACATTCGTATAGGTTTACAATCTCTTAGTTCATCATTCAGCTTTGCTATATAAGACGGAAAGCTAACTTCATATTTGAAAAATGGAAATTGTAACCGAAATTGTTTTTATTGAAACGAACTCTCGACTCTCGGCGCTGGTGAAGCCCGTAGAAGCCCAGTGTGATAACCCCTTTACTAGAAGGGGTAGTGGGCGTGGAAAGCTCGCAACCTCACCTCCCGCAGAGTAATTCGTCAAGAACGCATGGAGGATGGATTAAGGGGTTAGCATTTTGGTAGCCTGGGCCAAAGAGTCTTTGATCCTGACAATCTGCTGAGCAAATGTGACTCGTGGATGTAATACTGTGTGTAAGATAAGGGAAAGGGTGATAATATAGGGTGAGTGGTTCTGAGTGAGACTAAAATGAAAGGTTAAAGTGAGGGACACATGGATGGAATGATTGGATATAACCATGTAGTGAGCACTGAGACTATTGGTTGCTTTAAAAGAAGGTTAGATCATTTTATGGATGGGGATGACAGGTGGTAAGGGACATGGAGCTACCTAGTGTTGGTCTCTTCAGTCTCCTCCATACTTATGTTCTTATGTTAAGAGGGTAAAATGAAGCATATTTTATCATAAATAACCAGCTTTTTTACCCTAAAGGACACTTTGACATCAATGAAATTGAGACATTGAGGTAGTAAAGGTTAGATTAAGGAGTGTAGTAAAACGGATTTAGATGTGTGGTTTAGTAAGGGTTTATTTTAAAGACTGAAAGACTAGAAGAGATACTGATGTAATTATTAGTATAGCCTATTAGTTTTCAATCTGGGGGCCACGGGGGCCCCCAAGGGACCCATGACAAGAATCTAGGGGGGGGGGGACATAGCCTGCTGGTACAAATTATGCATTTCTATATAATGTGATCTATGTTAAGCATATAAAAATATATCAATATGAGATAACTATGATGGTCAACTTTGTAAAAAAGCAAAGGGTTTCTCTTGATCAAAATTTTATTGTCATTATTATTATCATCAGATTTTTACATTTTTGGCGGGGTAGGATTTGGAAGAAAAATGAATGGAAGCCACACGAATACTGAGAATTCATGAAAGAGGGGGGAATGGAGTGAAAAAGATTGAGAACCACTGACACGGCCCTTCTATAAACTAAGCCTTGTATTTCTGCCCCAGAGCAAGCAAATAAATTTCCATACATGATCAAGCTATCATATGACAAAACCCAGATATCATCGACAAACTATACACATCATTAGTCCGTTCACGTTAGTAATATGTTGATTTTGCATTAAATTCTACTGGGAAGAAGAATTAAACTGATGCTGAATATTAAAGACAAATCAAGTAACTATCATCATCGTTACCAACGCTTCAGCAGCCTAATGCTATTTTACGATTTAGATCTAACATGAAAACTGATACTGAACTTTTCATTTTTTCCTTTTTACTATCAAAAAGATGACATGCGCGAATCAAAAAGATATGTTGGTGTCAATATTTTGTTTTGTCATAAACAGCAATCAATCAGCCACCCTGAGTCCACTGCTGAACAAAGGCCTCTTTCATAGCATTCCATGACTCACATGACCTCGCCAGCCTCTGCCACCTCACTCCTACAAACTTCTCTATCTTCAAGCTACAAGCCACCTCCTAATTCTACAACTTTTGACTTCTCTTCATTGAGGGGTTATCAGACTGGGCTATTTTTCCTCCCACACCCTACCTTCAACCTCTATTTGAATAACTAGAATATGACTTCGCTTACAGAATCTAGAGTTTTGCAAGATCTTTTCAACAGTATGTTTAACATTAGTATAGGTTCACAATCTCTTAGATCATTTATCGTTGCTATACATGACGGAAATAAAAAATTGATATTTGGAGATAGTGAAGCCCGTGGTAGCCCAGTGTGATAACCACTTTACTTCTCACTAACCCTTACCCATCCAACAACAGTTTAATTCTGATACAAATTTCATCGTCTCACGAGCGACAAATAAACACACCACCGATTGATTCAGCTTAACGTCGCGAACTCCCTCTATCAGGAGGATAGGACGGTGCCCGTTACAGAGGACTTTGTAGTGTGGAATTTAATGAACCCTACCCTTGGTCCAACTTGCCGGCGGCAGGGTTCGAACCGCCGTCACCTAGACCTTTACCGCAAGTAGCGACGCTCTAACCCGCTCACAAAGAGAGAGAGAGAGAGAGAGAGAGAGAGAGAGAGAGAGAGAGAGAGAGAGAGAGAGAGAGAGAGAGAAAGAGTCTTCCGAAGTCTTTACATTAACCTTCCCATTCCATGTTGCCTTACCCTAATTCTGACAGCTTCAATGCCCTAGTCTTCGAGACTTGTATAAAGTCGTCTCAAAACATCCACTTTTTCAAGAAAACATGGGACCAATTGTAGAATTCCCCCCCCACACACACACACCTATCGACAAAGGTTCGAAGCGCTCCGCCGTCGCTCCGCGCCGTCACTCAAGTCATAGTAAGGTTTCTCTATTATTTGATTTACGGTTTGGGAGCATTAATGGTTAGGTTAGGTAATAGTAATAAAAAAGTGTTACAATGACCTGAGCGACGGCGTGTGCCTGAGTGACGGCGCGGAGCGACGGCGGAGCACCTCGGACCCTCACCGATAAGCACGCGGGGCGTGGGGGTGGGTGGGATTCTGTAATTGATTCAAAACATGCTCAAACGCTTCATGCATCTTTCGCTTGGTTTGTTTCCAATGTTCAATAGCAGCTTAACAGATCTTGCCTTTATAATCTGTAATGATCTTTAATGAGATCTGGGATCCCTGTGGAAAAAGTGTATCGCAAATGCGGACGGAATAATGTAACACAAGCATCAATGTAGCTTGTCGATAACATCTAGTCTTTTAAGTCGTATGATAACAGTATCATGCATAAGCCCTTATTTGCTTTCTCATCGGTAAGTATCGGGATGCTTGGAGGCTTGCTGGCCGAGTGGGATAGAGCGTCGTTACATGCGGCGGAGGTAGAGGGGACGGCAATTCGAAACTTGTCGTCAGCGAGTTGAACCAAGGGAATGGTTCATTAAATTCCACGCTGCAAAATCATCTGTAAAGGGCACCGTCCTAGCCTCCTGGTAGAGGATAATTCGCGACGTTAAACCGAATTCAGAAGCTGGAGCACTCTTGAACCTTGACTTTATTACAATGAAATAATTGAACGCAAAGGGGGTAGCAGGATTGACTTGGTCAGGTTTTCCAACCGGGTGGCAAGGCAGTCACGACATATTGAGGGCCACTAATAATGCTTATTTACATAATCAACCCGGCCGTCGCAAAGACTCGATCCGGGGACCATTATAATGCTAGCCTACCGCCCATTATGATGGTCCTCAGATAGAGTCTCGAGACGGCCGGGTTAATTATTTGAAAGACTTCAATGTTACGAGTGATTTGTTCTATGATGCTTACTATGTTGTCCGATGTCTTCTTTATTTCCCTGTCAACGGGGTGTTATGTGCGCTCCGAGGAGCCCGTTCAGGGTGTGGCATACGTCGATGAAAAAAAAAAAAAAAAAAGAGAGAGAGAGAGAGAGAGGCGTTGATTTGGCACGACGTATGCCACACCCTGAAAGGACTCCTTGGAGCGCACAGATTACAGCTTCAGAAATGCATTTCTATGAGGGTGAAGAACAACCTAAACTTCTACGGCTGATTTGCTGATATCCTTGTCCTCGTAAAGAGGATTTTATCAATATAACTACCCAGAGTCAATGGTTTTGCCTCCCAAGACACTACAGTTTCCAAAAGCTTGTTAGAGTGGGAATAGATATTTGAAAATCTTCCCTAATACTAACAGCACAGACTGGGACCTGTTATTCTACTAGAGAGATCTGATGACATCTCTGTAGCTTCGCATATCTATGTTCCCATAAAGAGAACCTTATCAATATACCCAGAGTCAATGATTTTTGCCTCGTAAGACACTGCAGTTTCCAAGAGCTTGTTTAGAGTGGGAGTGAATATTGGAAAATCTCCCCGAATAAAAACAGCACAGGCTGGAACCGGTAAAGATTCTACTTGCGAAAGTTCTGATGGCACCTATGGATTCCGTGTGTATCGTAGAAATACTCGCAAGGAGAAAATGAACAAAATAGTTGGAAGATAGTCTACCAAAACTACTTGGAAGACTTCTCTGAAGCGAGAAAAACCTTATGATAGAAGGCATTTGACACCTACTCTGTCAGTAATCTATGTATCAACATACCAAGAGCTTCTCCCCCCTTTAAGGGAGGCAACGAAGTCAAAGGTACGCGCCAACTCCAGTCAGAACCCTAAAATCTGGGTAATTAAAAAACATTTACTAAATACACAGTTTGTGGGAGCCCTCAGACATACCAGGGAAGACCACCAAGATATCGCCACGTACGTCCACTCCATTCACGTCTTCATCTGCGATTTATTGCTTCTCGAACTGTTTCGGATACCCAGGGGCGGCGTGACGTCACCATGGTTCTACTAAACCGGTATATTATATATTTCATATGCTACACTGATGCATGTATTACATATGTGTACCTATTCCTAAGGTAATCACATTAAGACATTCGGATAGGACTTGCAGTGATGAGTATTGGGCAAACTTAGTCTAAGAAAGAAACAGGCAAGGACTGGTTTACCAAAAGAGTGGTTAACAAATGGAATAGACTTTGTAACCATGTCGTGAGCGCTGAAACAATTGGTTGTTTTAAGAGACAGGTGGTCATGGACATTGAAATGCCAAGTGTGGGTCTTATAGTCTTTTGCAGTCTCCTCCGTTTATATATATATATATGTGTATGCGTACTTATGTACGATACTAAACGCGTTTCGTCCTTAGCGCAGCTTCAGATTTATTGCATGTGTTCCATACATAATAGATGGCATACATACAATGACCTTGTATAGGCAGGACAAGGTGTTGTACGCGTAGGATAAACTGGCGATAAGTGCACCATATCTACATAAAAAGTACAAGGATATATAAAAGTTGGATGTAATATTTTATATTGTTGTAGCTGTTTAACCTTGGTTTTATTGTTGAAAAATAACCAAATTAATAAACGTAAATAGTGAGGTTATTCTCGCCGTCCCTTCTTTTAACTTCCACTAGATACCTCCTAACCCTGTTTCAATGAAGGACAATCATAGTTCAACCTTATCAAGCCTAGGACCAACACCTCCCACCTCCTTCACAACCTCCACCTCCGATTTCTCAAGACTGAGTCCTCCATTCTTTAACATTTAAGTGCTTACCACGCACAATCACCTTCCAACAGCGTTCCATCCTCCACCTCTTTAATCGTCCTCAGGTTCTAAGGCTCCTACCACTTCCACTTAGTTCCTATCCATCTCCCGAGCCCTTCTTCGTCAGCCTCCCACCTCCCCGGTATCCAACACTCCCTTGATGATCTCCACCCGCTCCAGCATGAAGGCGACAAATGGCTGGAAGATACAAATGATAGAATGACTTAATTAGACCCCACGCTCCTGGTCACTCGCTCCGTCATTTGTCTCGCGGCCCCCTACGTGGCGACGCTCATACGTACCGCCATCACGCGCAATTAGCCATGGAATGAGCGGGCATGTGAGCTCTCATGCGTATGCTCTAGTGTGTGTTGTGGGTACATATGCGAGGTTAACACACATACACATACAGATATACATACATACACACATAAAACACATACACATACAAATGCATATATACACATACAAATATATACACACACATACATACGAATATATATATATATACACATTACATACAGTATATGTGTATATGTGAGCAGATATACATGCATACATATATACGCAAATGAACATATTCAATTGTGTGTGCGAGTATCCGTGTGTGTGCGTGCGGGTGCGTGTCTGTATTGACGTGTATGTATTTTTGTGTGTGTTTGTGTACATATGTGTTTGTGTGTGTGTATGTATGTGTGTATGCATGTGTCTGTGTGTGCTTGTACGTATGTGCGCGTACTATTGTGTATATGTGTGCGTGTGTGTTTGTGTACAGACACACCCATTTACTTTATTGTCTTTACCTAATTGCGATGTAGAGCAACAGAAATACGCTTGTGACTCTTGGCTGTCCACATCGATCAGGTTTAGCTTTAGATTCAAGTTGTGCTATTGTTCAAATGGACACATATGCACCTTTTTTTTTTTTTTTTTTTACATATTTTCCATGACCTCGTGTCGTCTTCAAATCAAAAGGTCTTCTCTATCAGTTTTGTCCACTCCTTGTTGGTCTAAGCAATCCTCAATCATGCTATCTTTCTCTATTTTCAACACTAGAACTAATTTTCCACACTATTCTAATCATAGATTCCGTCTAGATCTTTCGTTTTAATTTAGATTCCTGATCTCTATCTCTTCGTGATATATACATAATCTGCAGATAAGTGTGAGTTGTTGTTCCCTCCATTACATTACTTATATTAATCTAGATTTCTAAAACATTACGAGTGTCAGTACTGGCTCTTGTGGAACTTCATTCGTTACTTTGCTTCATCCATCTTATCCTTTACTACTGTTCACATTTATTGGTTTCTAAAAAAAAAAAAAAAAATTAACCATCCCTTTAAACACACTATGTCTCAGTTTCCACGTTAGTCGTCTGGGACGTTGTAATGATATGCAACCAGAGAGTACCAATGTAAAGATAAGCTACGACTCACATATTAGCTTGTAAAGAGTAGCAATCACAGAAATGTACTTGAAAATCGCCCCAACAGTGACGATAATTGAAATAAGGTTAGGTTAGGCTTGGTTAGGTTGAGTTAAGCTTGTTGAGATCAGACACCCACAATATTAGCTTGTGAGAATAAACAGCCATCAGGTACTCTGTGGTTGCGAATTTTTACAGCATCCGTTGTTTGTGTGTTGCCTTTTCTGATTTTTTTTACAGATCTTAAGCCACACAATCCACCCAAATTCGAGACTCATGATAATCAATTTCTGACACCCAAATGTCTTTCATAATTCGATAACACAACTTAGCTATACATCATGTTGGTTTGAGGTAGTAGTCTGTCATTCATGACATTGCTCTTTGCTTCCTCGTAAATTATATCACATTGGACCTTTTCTAATTCTGGGCCACTATCACTTCTAATAAACGTACAAATAGGACGTGAACCCTTTCTGCCAGTTCTTTACATTCATTCTCTCAATAAATGTGGCTTGCTCTGGATTAAAGAGTAGGAAATTGTATCTAAAAGGTATACTTCACATCTATTCTGGATGAAACCGCAGGACCACGACCAGCTGATGGGTGATGTGAAGGTCAGCGTTGACAGAGGTAAGAACCGGGACTTGTATCAAATCCCTAATGACCGACCATGCGAATCCTAAAACTAATGATGACAAAGCTCGCACCTTTGCTCTCGTCAGCCTTTCCCTTAGTTTACAATCTCGTAACTAATTGCCCTCTTCCCTCCAGACTGCTCAAGCGTAAATCATCATTTGAATCATTCATAAGTCTTAACGAAGACTGAAGCAGAGAATAGTGAGTGTATATATATATATATATATATATATATATATATATATATATATGTATATGTATATATATATATATATATATATGTATATGTATATATATATATATATATATATTTATATATATATATATATATATATATGTGTGTGTGTGTGTGTGTCCGTACGTGGTCCCGTCCCTATCCAGATGTGTAGGCGAATATATCAAACACTATATGTCACCTTAGTTCTATTTTAATCACTTATTGTCACTACACAGGAATGTTTATATTTAATAATAATGTCTCACATGTTCCTTATCACTACAGTACACATTGTAAGTTATCGACCGACTCCTCTCCGAGCTTCGTGCATCGCCTTAAGAAGGCCGGAAACTCCTTTTCTGAGGTGCCACGCTCGTATAACTGAATTGTTTATGTGAGCGAGATTTAGTTCGTCACATCTTATTTTAATTTACATAATTAGTTTATAATTTAGTCTGACAGCCAGACTGTAATATATATCCAGGGGAGGTTCGTCAGTATACGTAATAATGTGTTTATTACTGTGTGGTTATTTGTGTGATCGCGTGTGTTCGTGTGTGCATGGTGACTGGTGGCGCGGCAGGAAGTGCTTGTCAGCAGATTGGTCAGCGAAATGAATAGGATGTCTTTGGTGCCTTATTGTCGGCCGGCTGAATGTGGTTGGGGTAGTTGAGATGGAGGAGTGTGTGGGTCATATGACTGACTGATACTTACAAGTGTATGGGCGTATACATATCGCTCTCCCCCTAGGGTTAGGTGGCTCCCGGCACCTAGGTTACATGGTTTACAAAAGAAAACAAAAAAATCTATACCTATGGTTGAACAGTGGAAAGGAAAAAAAAAAAAATCTTCAGAGACACAAAATCCTGTGGGATTAAAAATGTGCAGATGGGGGGGTGTTGTTGAAGTGAATCTGAGGTCCCAAAGGGGCATCTTGAACTGTAGGTATGGGTATGTGATGTTGTGTCTCAGAGGTGTAACGTTGTGTCTCACCAGATTACATGTTATATTGGATTTCACATACACTATTTAATTCACTTTTTAAATGTTATGGTTTTTATGGTTTAACACTATCACTGTTGGGAGTGTTGTTTTTCTAAACACTGTTCTATGGTCAGTTTGGTGTGTCACATTGCACTTGTTTTATTTCATAGTATGGATATATAGTTTCTGTAAGAATGTTTATGGTATTTAAGATATTGGGTGAGACACAAGAATAACTTAATCTAGGTTTACAATAATTTGGGTAAGGAGGTGGAAAGGTTTTGGAAGGTGTTAGTTCATGCAACAGAATATGATTATTATTATTAGTATAAAGAGAATGATTAAGAGGTAAAGGGCCGTGGAGTTATATGGAAGAATCCTATGATGTAAGTCGAATGAGTCCATGTCACAAGTAGTCGATGTTTAAGGTGGGTAATTAATGATGTATTTACTTTTGGAGGATGAATGAGGATATGTTTATCTGACTCTCGCTAGGGTTATATTGGTCGGAAGGAAGTAGAGAAGTTTTGATAGATATGTGGAAAAGAGTTCTTATTGGAAATGGGCCATTTTAACCTCCACTGATAGATACATGACGTCCTGCATCTTCAGGGGCGAGAGCTAGAGTGCATGTTTAGTTGCGTCGACGCAGAGTCATGGGATGAGACTTGCGTATTGGTGATTGGTGTGTGTCTGTGATAGGTGGGTTGTGGATGGGAGGTGAGATTGGGTCGAGGTTCAGTTTGACCTTTCTTAACTTCTCTCCATGTATGGTGAAGGTGGAGTGATCAGAAGGATCTGTTAGTAGGAAAACATTGTTAGGGAGTGAACTTGTGACTATGAAGGGGCCTAGGAATTTTGGTTTGAGTTTGTTTGTTCTACCTGAGTATTTTACCATGACTGTGTCGCCAGGTGCTATGTCAAGTGGAATTGACCGTTTGTGTTGTTTTGTCTTTGTCTTTTCCTGGGCTTCTTTCAGGTTTGCTCTAACTTTTTTGTAAATTGTTTGCATACCTCTTTTGATGCAGTGTGCGAGGTTATCTAGGTTGTATAAGGGTGGGGGTGGTTGGTTGAATATTTGGTAGGGTAGGCGCATTGGTTGGCCGAAAATGATCTCATGTGGGGACATCTTTGTTGCGGAATTGACTGTGCTATTGATACTGGCTTGTACCTGTGGTAGCCAATCTTCCCAACTGTCCATGAGGTCATTGACCAATGGTCTGAGAATTTCTAGGACCTTGCGATTTGTTCGCTCAGTCAGACCGTTTCCCTGGGGGTGGTATGCAGTGGCAAATGTTTGGTCAATGTTGTAGAGATGTGCTATTTCGCGCATCACCTCATTTTTGAATTCTGAGCCATTGTCAGATAACATTGTGTGTGGTATGTTGTATCTACAAAAGATATTGTTGACCAGGGTTTTGGCTACAGTCTCTGCTGTTTTGTCCTGGAGTGGTATTAAGATTGTGTATTTAGAGAAATAATCAACTGCTGTGAGTACATAATTGGAACCTTGATGGCTCGTTGGCATTTTTAGTAGGTCAATGCCAAGTGTTTCCCATGGCTCAGCAGGGAGTGGGATATCTTTTATGTTGATTTGCCTCAGGTTAGGGCCTCTGAATTGGTTGCAAGTTACACAAGAATCTATGTGTGTGGTTATATCTCTTTTCATGTAAGGCCAGTAATATGTGTGCCTAGCAGTGTTTAGTGTCTTATCTCTGCCCGAGTGGCCTCCCATTGCACTGTCGTACAATATGTGTAGGAGCTTGGGGACTAGGGCTCTGGGGATAACAGTAACCTCTCTTGTATTAATGGTTCTCCTTATGACTCCGTCGACCAGATTGAGTTCCTCAATAGGGACAGGTGGTCGGGAGTGTAAGGGGGTTTGTGAGATGAGATGCTGTTTTATTGGAGACCATATTGGGTCTCTGTCAGTTTCATTTATGAGTTCTTGCATAGGTATGCATGTGGTTTGGGTTATGTGAGTTTGTCTGCTCAAGCAGTCTGCCACTACGTTAGCTTTCCCAGCTAAGTATACGATCATGGGATCGTAATCAAGGAGAGTTGTTTTCCATCTAGCAACTCTCCCATGTAAGTCTTTGGAGTTAAAAAGATAGACTAGGGGTTGGTGGTCTGTTAGTATGGTAATCTTGTAGCCTAAAATGAGGTATTTAAAGTGTTTTAGTGCCCATATGATTGCAAGTCCTTCTTTGTGTGTAGTTGAGTAGTTATTTTCAGTGTTGCTTAAGACTCTACTTGCGTATGCTATGGCGTGTTCTTTGCCATTGTCATCTTTCTGTTGTAGGACTGCGCCTATTCCTTTAGAGGAGGCGTCTGTGTAAAGAAAGAATTCTTTCTTCATGTCAGGGAAAACTAGTACAGGGGCTGTGGTGAGTGCGTGTTTGAGAGTGTCGAAACTTTGCTGTTCTGTTTCTGACCATTGAAATGGCTCGCCTTTCCTTGTGAATTTGGTCAGAGGGGAAGCAATATCAGCAAAGTTTCTTATGAAGTGTCTGTAATAGGAGGCTAACCCGATGAAACTTCTTGTTTCGTTAGCGTTTCTGGGGGTTGGGAAATTGTTTATTGTATCTATTTTATCTGTGGTTGTGTGAATCCCTTTTGCATCCACTTTATGGCCTAGGAAGATGAGTTCCTTCATGAGGAATCTACATTTCTTTAATTGAATCTTTAATCCCGTATGTTTGAGACGTTTGATGACAATCTCTAAAGTGTTAAGGTGGTCTCTTTCTGTGGGACTATATATAATGAGGTCGTCTAAATAGACGAATAATGAGATTCCTATCATGTCACTGAAAATGCGGGTCATCAACCTTTGTTGGGTTGAGGGGGCATTCTTAAGGCCAAAGGGCATACGTTCGAAATGAAAGTGTCCTTTGTCAGTGGAAAATGCAGTTACGGGTTTTGATTCCTCTGTTAGTTCGACCTGCCAGAAGGCTGACTTGAGGTCTATTGTGGAAAAAACAGAGTTCCCGTTGCCAATGCATTGTAGTACATCTTGCATGGCGGGGAGGGGGTGTGGGTCAGATTGAGTTAGGTTGTTTACTTTTCTGAAGTCAACAACAGGGCGTAAGGTTCCGTCTTTCTTAGGGACCAAAAAGAGGGGACTGTTCCATGGGGAGTCTGATATTATGTAATAGTAGTAACTGTTGAATATATATGTATATTTGTAATTGGCAGATTAAAGAGTATTACTTAATGATAATTTTTGGAGAGAAAAAAAATTCTAAATGACAATATGCTAATATAAGTGCGAGATTACATAGTTATATGGCTAAGGTGTACGTGCGTTGAGCACGTGGGTATCTAAGGGCGTATAGGTTACCTTAATACCGTGCTTGAAGCGATTTGTATTATGACGTGCAGCTGGGAAATTTGCTGATGTTGTGGTTCTCGGTGGAACGCGACACTCGGATGAAGGTTTGTCCTCAAACGATGACTCGTTGAATGATGTTCGCATAGAAAAAAAAATGCGAGTATCAGGGATGGTTTGAATGGATAGGTAAGGTAATAGTAGTAATGATACTATTACGTATTTGAAAAGGTGTTGGATGGGTTACCTTATTTAGAGGCTGGTAATTATAGTTGAGTCGGCGGCGATAATCGTACTTATATGCACTGGGTGACGGAATGATTAAAATAGGTAGGTGTGCGTCTGGGAGGGAACGGTTGGTGTGGAGTGGGTTTGCCCGGGCCGTCGTGTAGGGTGCGGTAGGTGCGAGGAGGTGTTTTCTTCAGAGACAGGCGGTTTTCTTCAGAGACAGGCGGTTTTCTTCAGAGACAGGCGGTTTTCTTCAGAGACAGGCGGTTTTCTTCAGAGACAGGCGGTTTTCTTCAGAGGTGTGGGTAGGACGTTTGCTGCCACCATTTCTTATGTGTCCGTACGTGGTCCCGTCCCTATCCAGATGTGTAGGCGAATATATCAAACACTATATGTCACCTTAGTTCTATTTTAATCACTTATTGTCACTACACAGGAATGTTTATATTTAATAATAATGTCTCACATGTTCCTTATCACTACAGTACACATTGTAAGTTATCGACCGACTCCTCTCCGAGCTCCGTGCATCGCCTTAAGAAGGCCGGAAACTCCTTTTCTGAGGTGCCACGCTCGTATAACTGAATTGTTTATGTGAGCGAGATTTAGTTCGTCACATCTTATTTTAATTTACATAATTAGTTTATAATTTAGTCTGACAGCCAGACTATAATATATATCCAGGGGAGGTTCGTCAGTATACGTAATAATGTGTTTATTACTGTGTGGTTATTTGTGTGATCGCGTGTGTTCGTGTGTGCATGGTGACTGGTGGCGCGGTAGGAAGTGCTTGTCAGCAGATTGGTCAGCGAAATGAACAGGGTGTCTTTGGCGCCTTATTGTCGGCCGGCTGAATGTGGTTGGGGTAGTTGAGATGGAGGAGTGTGTGGGTCATATGACTGACTGATACTTACAAGTGTATGGGCGTATACATATATATATATATGTGTGTGTGTGTGTGTGTGTGTATATATGCAGTAAATCTACATGGAAAATAACAGGGAACAGACCGAGCGCTTTCGTCTATTTAGACATTTTCAAGGTGGACTTACAAACAAGAGATTAGGGTATATATATATATATATATATATATATATATATATATATATATATGTAAATATATATATATATATATATATATGTATATATATATATATATATACATATGAAAGGTAAACGACTTTGAAGAGAAACAATTGAAGCAGAGCGATTTTGTCTATCACGCCCTGCTTTCCCTTGCATATTTAGGTCACGCGTCTTCAGTGTTTTTATTATCCACACATAAACACACACACACACACACACACACACACACACACACACACACACACACACACACACACACACACACACACACACACACACACACACACACACATATATATATATATATATATATATATATATATATATATATATATATATATATTCCACTGTTCAGGAAAGGGGTAGCCTATGGAAACAAGAAAAGAGTACTAGAACATAAGAATGGAGGAGACTGCGAGAGACCCTAAGGTCTACACTAGGCAGTTTCATGTCCCTTACCATGTATCTTCCTCATCCATAAAGTTATCTAATCTTTTCTTAAACAAGTGATAGTGTCAGAACTAAGTACATGGTTACCAAGTCTATTCCATTCGTTGACCACTCTATTGGTAAACCAGTTCTTGCTTATTTCCTGTTCCATACAAATCTTCTGCATGTGTACATGTAATATTAGGAAGAACTTGTTCATTTTCTCCAAGCATTTACAAACTTCCCCCCGGGGGCGAGGTATTGATTTAGGTCTATATTTTCATTTAAGAAAATGGTGAGGTCAGCTGGCATTATACTTTCAGAAATTGAGAAAAGAGGTCCGATATGAGCCCAATTCTAAAGGTAATTGGGTCATTAAACATATGAAAGTAGCTTATATTTAAACATGATCATGATTACAACTTCCCAAGACTGTCTAATTTATTGAAAACAAAATAAAATCATCCTTATCCTATTTTTTCATAAAAATGTATAAGAATGCATAACTTTAGCGACAGGCGGGCCGCTAGGTGAGGCTGAACGGGTGGGTTTAGGTGGGCGTATAGAGTGTAGGTGGCCATGCGGGTGTGAGTGGGTGTATGGGTGTGGGTAAGTGTAGTTGGGTGTGAGTGGATGGGTATAGTTTGGTGCGTGGGAGTGGATGTGCGGGTGGGTGTTTTGGTACAGGCGGATGGACGGTTACGTGTTTTGGATGTGCGTGGGTGGGTGGACGGTTGGGTTTGGATGAGTAAGGATGAGCGGGCGGATGAGGGCGTGAGGATGGGTGTGAGGATGGGTGTATAAAACGGGCAACTGAACGAAGATCGACGAATGACACCGCTCACCCAAATGAGATTTATTGCAAGAAACGACCCTGCACATTTCGCCAGAGTAAAATCAATGGAACCTGTAAATTAGAATAAAAATCTTAAGTGAACTGACCAAGGGAGCACCAACCTGCGTTTCCATGTCTCTTGTGCCGTTGCTCCAGCGATGGTGCGATACCTAGAAGTGTGGAAAACGTGTGTGTGTGGGGGGGGGGAGCCTTGGCCATGCACGAGCAAGGACCGATTATTCTAAACCCACGAATGCGACAGTTTGAATAAATCAAATAACACAAAATAAAACAAAGGTTATTTGCCGTCCTTCAGTTCGTCCTTTCACACCCCAATCTCCCTCCATCCAGCTAAAGGGGTTATCACACTGAGCTGTTTTTCCTCCAACATCCTACCTCCAACCTCCATTTGAATAACTAGATCATGACTTCGTTTACAGAAATCTAGACTTTTCTAAGAACATTTCAGCCGTATGTCTAACATTCGTATATGTTTACAATCTCTTAGTTCATCATTCAACTTTGCTATATATGACGGAGATTTGAAAAATAAAATATCGTAACCGAAGTCGTTTTAAATCAAACGAACTCAAAGGATTACAAAGGCTGAGCATGCCGACAGGAGACCCTTTGGGCCATAACTAGGTAAAAAAAATATATAATAATGATAAATAGAAATAAATAAACAAATAAATAAAACAAATAAAATTATAATAATATAAATGATAAATAAATTAAATAAATGCATAGGTATACTTAAGTAATAAACAAACAGGTAAATAATAATTAATAACCAATCGACAGATACATTGTATTAAATGAAAAACAAGCAAATAATGATAAACAAACAGACAAATAATAACAAACAAATGATATAAAATAGATTATAATCATCTTGCTTAGGTGTTTATCTAAATAGTAAATGATTCTTTAAGCTTCGAACTGAACTACATTGCACTGCCTCTGCAAGAAGTTCATTCCATTCATTAAATACACGGTTGGCGAAGTTGTTTCTATCCACTTCCAAATTAAATATATTTCCTGACAATTTGAGACCATTATTTCTTGTCGGTTTCTCATGCAGTGAGAAAATTTGGTCTTTTTATGTCAATTCCCTTTAGAATCTTAAAGACCTGTATCAAGTCACCTCTGAGTCTACGTTTATTTAGGGAAAACATATATATTTTAGTAGATTTTCGTATGATTTATTTTTGATATATAGAATAAGTTTTGTGGCTCGCCGTTATACTTTTTCCAATCTGTCAATGTCTTTAATGAGATTCGGTGACCATACAGAAACAGCATATTCCAAATGTGGACGAACTAACGTGGAAGCTCAGTGTGATAACCCCTCAACCTGACTAACGAATGACAGCAAAGAAAAGGGTTTTCTAACGATCACGTGAATGCATTGGGTGACCAAGGCACCAGTTCCAACACCCGCGACCCTTTCTCGTGCATACCAGGCTCTATGACAACAACAATCCTCTGGTGTTTAGTGTCAAGTGTGAGTGGCCTAACGTGTTTAGTGTTGGGCTGCTCTACTTACCGATGTGCAGATGAGCTCCATAGCAGCGTGTCTGTCTTCAGGTGCACTTAATAACACCCTCACCAACTTGAACACTTCCTGGTACCACTGCCATTTGTATTATACGTATGATGTTGATGTAAAACTGACACATGCGGTCGGTGTCTAAAGCGGGCGCCTGCACTCAATGAAAACGACTTTATATGTTCATTTCATTTAATTTCTATAACACTGAGTTGCCTTCAGATGTATGGGATTGCCTGGTGTCACCCATAATAAAATATTCAATGTGCATCTATGAAATATTCACTGCTCATTAACACAACGGGTAAGCACAATCAAACAAATGTTCCAATAGTAAACGCTGCACAGATCTATTTTTCACATTAATTTCACTTTCTAAAGAAGTCACTGATAGCAGCACAATCGCTTGTAGTTAGTAACACGATGTAATAAACAAAATTTCATTACGAAGTAGAACTAAGCTGCTAGAAGTACAGAGGAAATTTTATTAAACAATTGTGACCCACTTTGGCGTTTGTGGATTCCACCATCTACTGGACACTTCCCGCCTCCGATGATTCTAAGCGACATTACGTCATAGGCAAACCTTGAATATAATTGGTTTACAACAAAACGCCTTTTCTTACAAATCACAATGCATTTACGTGTACTTTCAAGCTTCATCTGTATTAATCATGGTCTTTGAAAAGAAATGTTAAGATTGATGTTTATCTTTCCTCATTATGATATATGTATATAAATACTTGTACTGTTATATCGTCTCATATAAACATGAATGATAAATTATGAAACTTGATACTTAGTGTCATGATATACTGATAATTTATATGAATAACAATTTACACTTCTCAGGATTGACAGAAACTGTACAGTGGCTGATTTCAGAGGAATTAATGCCAATGATATTTAAAATTTGGCGATAACGTAATGTCACAATCGTCGGAGGCGGGAAATATCCAGTGGTTGGACCCGCTAAAGACATTGTCATAACGGTTGACAAAATGAAATATATATTATTTTAGTACTTCGATCACTTTAGTTCAGTTTCATGATGGAATTGCCTGCCACTTTGTGTTACCATTTCTAAGTGATTGTGATGTAATATTTTTTCTGAGTGAAGGTGAAAGTGAAATAAATGAAAAATTGTGCAATGTTGACTTGAGGAAACGCCAATGCTGCTTTAGCAACAGTACTTGAGTAGTGCTCATTCAGCGTGGTACCCACAACCATCAATTGAAGAGTAATGAGTATTTAAGTGACATTTAAGTGTTTTATATATATTTTTCATCGTTTCAGTGTTTTACGACTTTATTCAATGTGAGGGACATGATTCTGTATGATAGGAATTTAAGAACATTATATTCGAGTCATTTTTATCGAGTGCATTCGACGAGCCTTGTAGTAAATACCTGTTCCCGCATGGAGCGTTCCTCATTCGGACGTAAACTATAGTGTCAGTATTCTGTGGCCAGCAACGGTCACCACATGTGCCAATTTTATATTAAGGTAGTAAGGAAGTTTTCAAGTGCACCTGAAGACGGACACGCTGCTATGGAGCTCATCTGCACATCGGTAAGTAGAACAGCCCAACACTCACACTAAACACCAGAGGAGCGTTGTTGTCATAGAGCCTGTTATGCACGAGGAAGGCTCGCGGGTGTTGGAACTAGTGTCTTGGTCACCCAATGCATTCATGTCATCTTAGTAAATCCTTTTCTTTGCTGTCATTCGCTGACAGCAAACTAGACTTCTCCAAGAACGTTTCAGTAGTATGTGTAACATTCGTATATGTTTGCAATATCTATGTTCATCATTCAGCTTTGCTATATATGACGGAGAGATAATTTGATATTTGGAGATTTGAAAAATAAAATGTTGTAACCGAGGTTATTCATATCTAAGCTCTCAACTGTCGACACTGGTGAAGCCCGTGGAACCCCAGTGGTTGGGTGAGGATGCGGGGAAGGTGAACTGAAATACTGCTCATAATATTTGTTATTTTGTGTTATTTGATTTATTCAAACTGTCGCATTCGTGAGTTTAGAATAATCGGTCCTTGCTCGTGCATGGCCAAGGCTCCCCACACGTTTTCCACACTTCTAGGTAGTGCACCATCGCTGGAGCAACGGCACAAGAGACATGGAAACGCAGGTTGGTGCTCCCTTGGTCAGTTCACTTAAGATTTTTATTCTAATTTACAGGTTCCATTGATTTTACTTTGGCGAAAGGTGCAGGGTCGTTTCTTGCTATTAATCTCATATGGGGGAGCGGTGTCATTCGTCGATCTTCGTTCAGTTGCCCGTTTTATACACCCATCCTCACGCCCTCATCCACCCGCTCATCCTCACTCATCCAAACCTAACCGTCCACCCACCCACGCACATCCAAAACACGTAACCGTCCATCCGCCTGTACCAAAACACCCACCCGCACATCTATCCACTCCCAAAATACCCACCGATTCACAAACATACACACCTATCTACCCATTAACCCACTCCGCCACCCATTAACCCACCTAGCCACCTAGCCACCTAGCAGATCTAATTATTAATGCACAAAACACATTTATCCCCCTAAAGTCAATACGAAAAAATAGTAATACTCCCAAATGGATGACGGACAGATTGAAACATGAGATCGGAATTAAAAGAGGACTTTACGTAAAAATAAAAAACGGGGAATCACACCTTAGATCAAGATATAACGAAATGGCAAAGCTGGTTAAAAGGAATACACGTTCAGCGAAACGTAATTATGAAATCAAGGTTGCCAGTCAAGCAAAATCCAACCCAAAGGGTTTCTTTCACCTCTATAGAACAAAAAATAAAGAAAGAATAGGACCAATTAAAAACGATGAAAATGTCATGATAGAATCGGAAGAAAAAATGAGTGAGGAGTTTAACAATTATTTTCTATCGGTGTTTACTAATGAGAGGTTAGATAAAGTACCTGACTGTGATCCGATTTTCAGAGGGGATGAAGAAAATAGCCTAACTAATATCAGCATTAGTAAAGAAGAAGTTATCAAGCAGATTGACAGACTTAAAGCTACAAAATCTCCGGGTCCGGACGAAATTTTTCCAAGAATGCTTAAGGAGTGTAGATTTGAAATCTGCGACCGGTTAACTGAAATATTCAATAAATCGGTAGACACTGGTTCTGTTCCAACTGCTTGGAGGCAGGCAAACGTTGTTCCTGTTTTTAAGAAGGGAGATAGATCGACCATAGGCAACTACAGGCCAATCAGTTTGACGTCGGTTATAGGAAAGATGCTTGAATCGATAATAGTAAATAGACTCAGAGAACACATTGAAGGGCATAATTTAATTCGTGATTCACAGCATGGTTTCTCCAAAGGTAAGTCATGCGTGACTAATCTTCTATCCTTTTACACTAAGGTATATAAGGCGTCAGACAACAATGAAAATTACGATGTTATTTACCTTGACTTTAGCAAAGCGTTCGACAAAGTGCCACACCAGAGACTACTAAATAAAATCAAAGCCCATGGCATAGGAGGAAAAGTGTTAGAATGGATTAGAGCTTGGATTAGTAACAGAAAACAGCGGGTCACCATAAATGGAATAAAATCTAGGTGGGGCAATGTTACTAGCGGGGTCCCCCAGGGCTCGGTTTTGGGTCCCTTATTGTTCATTATGTATATAAACGACTTAGACGATGGGTTAAATAGTGATGTTAGTAAGTTTGCGGACGACACTAAAATAGGACGCCTAATTAGGTCAGGAGACGACGCCCAGATTCTGCAGGATGATCTTGATAAACTGTTAACATGGTCGGTGAAATGGCAAATGAACTTCAATATCTCTAAGTGTAGCGTGTTAAACGTAGGGCTACACAACCCCGAAAATAGATACAACTTAGATGACACGTTTTTAGAAAAATCTGAGTGCGAGAGGGACTTGGGAGTTCTGGTGAGTCCGGACCTTAAAACCAGGAAGCAGTGCATTAGCGCCAGAAATAAAGCAAACAGGGCATTAGGCTTCATTGCTAGGACGGTAACAAATAGAAGTGCAGAGGTAATTATTAAACTCTATCTAGCAATAGTTAGACCCATCCTGGACTATGCGGTACAGTTTTGGTCTCCGTCCTACAAAATGGACATAAATTCACTAGAATCAGTACAGAGAAGAATGACCAAAATGATACAAGGACTCGGAAATTTGCCTTACGAAGAGAGGCTTAGGCACCTAAACTTACACTCTCTGGAAAGACGCAGAGTGCGGGGTGATCTAATAGAAGTGTTCAAGTGGATCAAAGGCTATAACAAGGGTGATGCAAACAAGGTCATCATAATAAAACAACAGGGCAGGACTCGCAGTAATGGGTATAAACTGGACAAATTTAGATTTAAGAAGGTAATAGGCAAGAATTGGTTTACAAATAGGGTGGTCGATGAATGGAATAAACTTAGTAACCACGTAGTGGGCGCTGAAACTATCAGTTGTTTTAAAAAACGATTAGACAACTTTATGGATGGGGACGACAGGTGGTGATGGATACGGAGCTGCCTAGTGTAGGCCTTATGGTCTTTTGCAGTCTCCTTTATTTCTTATGTTCTTATGTTCTTAACTCACCTAGCCACCTATTAATTCACCTAGCCACCTATTAATTCACCCCCTAGCCACCCCACCACCCATTAATCCAGCCAGCCATTAGCCCACCCACTCACCCGGCTATCCAGCCAACCATTAACCCAGCCACCAATTAAAACACCAACCCACCCATCCCACTATTAACCAAGCCACCAATTAAAACACCAACCCACCCATCCAACTATTAACTAAGCCACCCATTAATCCACCCACCTAGCCACCCATTAACCCAGCCACCCACTAACCCACCCTTGAACCCACGCATCCGGTCGTCCATCCAACCACCCATTAATTCACCCACCTAGCTACTCATTAATCCAACCACCCATGAATCCAGCCACACTTGAACCTAGCCACCCATTAACTCACCCGCCTACTCAGCCACCCATTAGCTCACCCGCCTACTCAGCCACCCATTAGCTCACCCACCCAACCTTTAATCCAGCCACCCATTAATCCACCCGCCCAGCCATCCATTAACCCACACACCCAGCCACCCACCGTGTCACCCATGAACCCATCCACCTTGCCACCCATTAAAACAACCAAGCACCCATCCAACCATTAAGCCAACTACCCATTAACCCACCCGCCCAGTCATCCATGAACCCAGCCACACATTAGCCCATCCATCCAGCCAACATTGACCCACCCACCTGGGCACCCAATAACCTACCCAGCCACCTATTAAACCACCCATTCACCGATCCACCCATGAACCCAGCCACCCAGCCAATCATTAACTCACCCAGCCACCCATTAACCCAGCCACCCAACCAACCATTAACTCACCCAGCCACCCATTAACCCAGCCAACCATTAACCCACCCAGCCAACCATTAACCCACCCACTCAACTATTAACCCACCCAGCCAACCATAAACCCACACACCTAACCACCCATTAACCCAACCACCCATAAACCCACTCACTCAGCCACCCATGAAACCACCCATTAACCTACCCAGCCATCCATTAAAACACCCAGCCATCCATTAAAACATCCACCAACCCAGCCATCCATTAATCCACCCACCTACATATACGTATTCGCCCACCCACACCTACCCACACTCACCTACACCCTCTCCCATCCACATACATACACTAAAATACACCCATCTACCCACACCCACCCACACGCATCAACACCTATCCTCACCCACTACCACGCATCAACCTACACACCCACCTTCACACTCGCATGCACACCTACACCCACCCGTTCACCCTCACTCATCCAAACCCAGATACCCAAACCTCCAGCTATCCAAACCCAACCATCCAAAACCACCTTAACTACCCACGTACACCATAAACTCACACGCCCACCTATTTAGCCACCCAACACACCCATCCACACACCTACACCCAACAGCAAACACTCAGAGCAGACATACACATACAAACACACCCACCCAGCCACCCAACATTCACCAACCCTCCCCCCTCAGCCACCAGTCTAACCCCCACCCACCCATCAACCCATCCAAGCATTCACATTTATCTAACCACCCACCCACGCACACATGTCTATCCACATACACACAGTCCTGTGTTGGGTGCCAATAAAAAACACCTTCACACTGGATAAATAGTGTATTTAGTCACAATTCGGTAAATTTACACAATTTACAAAAATGCGTTTACACGAAGGTTACGACAATACTGAACCACGCTTCGCTATTAACTCCGATTTGGCGGCAAAACTCAGAGACGCGTGTGGGCTTATTGGTTCTTACATACATTGTACATAATTGGAGTACACTTATTCAACAACATATTCAATACACGATGACAAAATTAAAGGCTAACAATACACTCATTGGTTACTTATGCAATAAATGGGGAAATTATACGTAGACCATCACATCGCTCGGCTAGCACCACTCAAGTGACCCCACCGAGGTAACGGGAAAAATGAATGACCGAGCCAAAACAAAGTTTAAAGGGATGATCTACTTCACACACATATTGTACCTACAAAAATGTGTACAAGAACAGACCTTATACAAGAAAACATACAGTTATAGTCGAGGTGAATAAGATTCTCCCTCTTTTCTTCTATGTCTATTTTCTGTTAATCTTTATATGTAGAATTTCTCAATTAACATTGTGTAGATGTATTTGAATAATTATCATCTCGTCCATGGTGCTCGGGATTGGACACGATTTTATGAAGGCGTACTATACATCTCGCCCATCCATTCATTAGTAATCAAACGTGGTTACCTAATGTGACACTATACACATATAGCACTACATCACAATTCAATAAATTTACACAATATACA
>NC_134784.1:12226938-12234438 GCF_046742065.1 Oratosquilla oratoria
AGTTATTTTAGCTATGTTTATACCTGATTTTGTTAAATATTTGTCTATTATTGGTGACATTTCTGAGCCAAGTACTGATATAAAATTTGTATTATTTTTATCATTTCTCTCTTTCTTTCCGCGATTGTAAATATTTATTGCTTTTCTTTTTGTTCTTTTCAACATTCCCTCTGGATATCCAAGTTTGTCAAAGGTTTTCATAATGTAATCAAATTCGCCTTCTATGTATTCATTACTACAGATTCGTAGTGCCCTGAGAAAAAATCCTATTACTATACCACTCTTTGTCCTATCATCATGTGCGGAGAAGTAATGTACTAAATCCTCTTTGTTTGTTTCCTTTCTGTATACTGAGAAAGTTACAGTTTTTCCCACTCGTCGTATTAACGTATCTAGGAAGGGCAATTGTCCGTTTTGTTCCTCTTCTACGGTGAACTGAATATCGCTGTTGACCGCGTTAAGCATTCTCACTTTATTATTTACATTGGTGTTTTCGGGGATGATTGCGAGGACATCGTCTACATATCTAAACCAGTGTGATCCCCTACCATTGATTCTGATAAAGTTTTCTTTTTCTAATAACTCCATATATAGACAGGCCATCACTGCACTTAAAGGACTACCCATAGCGAGACCTCTATGTTGTTCATATTCGTCACCATTAAAAGTAAACGCACCGAAATTTACGCATAAATCTATCAATTCTATATAATCTTGTTTTCTTATGGGTAGGTCAGTATCGTTCATATCTTTTATTACTCTCTTTACTGCTTCTACCGCACCGTTAGTGGAAATATTTGTGTATAACGCCTTGACATCATAGCTTACTAACTTTTCCCCCGTGAAATCTAAATCTTTTAGTCTTGTCAAAAGATCGTTAGAATTTTTCAAATGTGTATTGCTGATCGATCCCATTGCCTGTGATAGCGGTTTGGCTAGACATTTGGCTACACATCTATCCAACTTGCGTCTTCTGTGGTATTCCTGCCAAATAACCTCCTGTTGCTCTCAAACAGGGGATTGTTACATGTTACCAAGCGTTAGCCATTAAAAACGAATGCGTCATCCCCAGAAGATTCAAGAAAGCTTTAATAAATCTAGGCTTAGACAAAGACATAGTAATCACCAATGCAGATAAAGGAGGTGGTATCGTGATCTTATCAAAAGATGACTATATCAGTAAAATGTTAGAGCTCTTAGATGACGACAAAACTTTATCGCAAAAAACATATAGGTTTTCGTAACGAATGAAGCAGATAAATTCAAAAAGCATGCCAGAAAATTTCTTAATAAAACTGAAAAAGGAAAGAAATTAATGGGACTTCTGGAGGAATAGCCCAATCCTCCCAGAATGCGCGGTATTCCAAAAATTCACAAACCCAACGTTCCAATGCGACCCATAACTTCAGGGGTTGGCAGTGCACCCCACAGACTAGCGAAATGTCTAGCCAAACCGCTATCACAGGCAATGGGATCGATCAGCAATACACATTTGAAAAATTCTAACGATCTTTTGACAAGACTAAAAGATTTAGATTTCACGGGGGAAAAGTTAGTAAGCTATGATGTCAAGGCGTTATACACAAATATTTCCACTAACGGTGCGGTAGAAGCAGTAAAGAGAGTAATAAAAGATATGAACGATACTGACCTACCCATAAGAAAACAAGATTATATAGAATTGATAGATTTATGCGTAAATTTCGGTGCGTTTACTTTTAATGGTGACGAATATGAACAACATAGAGGTCTCGCTATGGGTAGTCCTTTAAGTGCAGTGATGGCCTGTCTATATATGGAGTTATTAGAAAAAGAAAACTTTATCAGAATCAATGGTAGGGGATCACACTGGTTTAGATATGTAGACGATGTCCTCGCAATCATCCCCGAAAAACACCAATGTAAATAATAAAGTGAGAATGCTTAACGCGGTCAACAGCGATATTCAGTTCACCGTAGAAGAGGAACAAAACGGACAATTGCCCTTCCTAGATACGTTAATACGACGAGTGGAAAAACTGTAACTTTCTCAGTATACAGAAAGGAAACAAACAAAGAGGATTTAGTACATTACTTCTCCGCACATGATGATAGGACAAAGAGTGGTATAGTAATAGGATTTTTTCTCAGGGCACTACGAATCTGTAGTAATGAATACATAGAAGGCGAATTTGATTACATTATGAAAACCTTTTGACAAACTTGGATATCCAGAGGGAATGTTGAAAAGAACAAAAAGAAAAGCAATAATATTTACAATCGCGGAAAGAAAAGAGAGAAATGATAAAAATAATACAAATTTTATATCAGTACTTGGCTCAGAAATGTCACCAATAATAGACAAATATTTAACAAAATCAGGTATAAACATAGCTAAAATAACTAACAAGAGGATAGGTGATTTAATAAAGACTTCTGAAAAGAGAACCAATTTCCGAAAACAGCGTCGTATACAAAATCCCATGCAATAGTTGCTCAATGGCTTATTTTGGCGAATCGTCAAGAGGATTAGAAAAAAGAATTTATGAACATAAAAATGACATAAAAGCACATAGGACATCTAATTCTTTAGTAGTTCATGCGGAAAAATTCGATCATTTACCAAACTGGAGAGAAGCTGAAGTGCTACATAAAGGTTTTGATAAATTCACTAGAAGAATTGTTGAATCAGCATATATTTCAACTAATAATTCATCGAATCATCGAGGAGGGTTTATCAATTTAGCTAAAGAAACTAGTATTTTAATTCTAAAACACGCCAGAAAAACGACCTTTCCCAAGTGTCCGAAAAGATAATTAGATTTAGTACATAAACTTCAACTGCAGTTCTACATACACTCTCTGAAGAAGTTCTACGCGAACGAAACGTAAGAGTGTTTAGGGTTCCGAGCCTTCCCCTGTGTTTATGTTCCCCATCATCCAAATAATATATAAATATATATATATATATATATATATATATATATAAATATATATAATACATACATATGAATCTTTAGAAGCTTTGCCAAGGGATTCGAACCCTGACACACACACACACACACACACACACACACACACACACACACACACACACACACACACACACACACACACACACACACACACACACACACCGACTCAGTGGTACAGTTGGTAGAGCGCTGAAATGGGAAGCAGAAGTGCTCCTAGTACCCAGTTCGAATCCTGCCCAGGGCCGAAATTATTTCGGTATCGCTGTACCTCGGGTCGTACTCTGACTCTCGTGGGCGGGAAGTTGGGTGTGTGTGTGTGTGAAAGGTCATAGCATTACCCATAGATCGGACCTACGAGCTCTGAGCTCTCTTCCAGGAGGGAAATAGCTGTCGATCACGAGTCAAACACGTGATCCAAAGACCAAGACCAAGTGAATACACACACACAGTATCGCTGCGCTGGGGTTGTTACTTCAACTCTCGTGGGCGGGGAGTTGTGTGTGTGTGTGTGTGTGTGTGTGTTTTCGTGTGTGTGTGTGTGCGTGCGTGTAAGGTCACGGTATTACCCATAGATCGGTCATATATGAGCTCTTGAACTCTCTTCCGGGAAGGAAATAGCTGTCGATCACGAGTTCAACGCGTGATCCAAGACCATGGTGATTCACATGCACACACACACGCACGCACATACATGCGCACACACACACACACACACACACACACACACACACACACACACACACATGTATATACATATATATATATATATATATACATATATATATATATATATATATATATATATATATATATATATATATATATATATATATGCAGAAAAAACCACTGGTAAATAAGAAACGTAGTCCGAACGTTTTCGTCTATTTAAGACATCATCAAGGGAATACAGAAAATGAGATACAGACAGTATATATACAGAAGTAAAGACAAAATTAGGGAACACGGGAAAAAGTATCACGCAAGCCTGAGAAAATTGCCAACAGTCCTCAGGTCACAGATGGACCAAATGTCCGAGAAGGAAAACATGTAACGATTTTCTTTGAAATAAAGTTATCAAGCCTGTACATACATATATATATGTATGTATATATATATATGTATGCAGGAAAAACACTGGGAGCGTGTGTTCTTGAAAATGCAAGGTTGACCACGAAGAAAAACTATTACATAAGAACATAAGAAGAACATAAGAAATAAAGGAGACTGCAAAAGACCATAAGGCCTACACTAGGCAGCTCCGTATCCATCACCACCTGTCATCCCCATCCATAAAGTTGTCTAATCGTTTTTTAAAACAACTGATAGTTTCAGCGCTTACTACATGGTTACTAAGTTTATTCCATTCATCGACCACCCTATTAGTAAACCAATTCTTGCCTATTTCCTTCTTAAATCTAAATTTGTCCAGTTTGTACCCATTACTGCGAGTCCTGCCCTGTTGTTTTATTATGATGACCTTGTTTGCATCACCCTTGTTATAGCCTTTGATCCACTTGAACACTTCTATTAGATCACCCCGCACTCTGCGTCTTTCCAGAGAGTGTAAGTTTAGGTGCCTAAGCCTCTCTTCGTAAGGCAAATTTCCGAGTCCTTGTATCATTTTGGTCATTCTTCTCTGTACTGATTCTAATGAATTTACGTCCATTCTGTAGGACGGAGACCAAAACTGTACCGCATAGTCAAGGATGGGTCTAACTATCGCTAGGTAGAGTTTAATAATTACCTCTGCACTTCTATTCGTTACCGTCCTAGCAATGAAGCCAAATGCTCTGTTAGCTTTATTTCTGGCGCTAATACACTGCTTCCTGGTTTTAAGGTCCGGACTCACCAGAACTCCCAAGTCCCTCTCGCACTCAGATTTTTCTAAAAACGTGTTATCTAAGTTGTATCTATTTTCGGGGTTGTGTAGCCCTACGTTTAACACGCTACACTTAGCGCCTTCGTGTATTCACATCTTCAGTGCAAATAATACATAGTGAAAGATACAAAGGTGCAGAATATATAGGTGTGAAACAAAGGGAACGTGGAGACATTCTGGTGAGATAGGAGAGGTAGTACCCATGGACTAACTGTCCGTCCGCGTTTATAGTGGGTGCGGAAATGTCCTACATGTTAACAATTTATACATTTTATAAAAAAAAAATCTTAAATAAAGTTAAGTTTATATTATTATGATTTTTCTTATGAATAATAAATAGTGAAAGGTGTAGAGGTACAGACAATATAGTGTGGTCCAACTGTCCGTGTATGCTTACAATGGGTATAAAATGTCTTGTATGGTTATAACATACATCTTAGAAATTTCTTATCAGATGAAGTTATCCTACATGGTTACAATTTATTCACTTTATAATTTCCTTTTACAAATTTGTTTAGTTTATATTATAAATTTCATTCCAAATAATATATAGTGAAAAGGTACAGAGTGGGAAATAGTATGTTAATGAACGACGGGAGGCCGGCGTGAATCACGGTAACGTAGGGGGACAAAATGTACAAATGAGATCGGATGACCGTGATCGACCAGATGTCCGTGATGGGGGAAATGTTAATGTTAATTTTGATGGGAGAAATGTTAATTAGGCATTGAATGTCAATGAAGGACCAAATAATAATATAGAGCAAGGTATAAATAAAAAACAAAATGATAATGAAAGACATGATATTGAAACTCAAAATGTGTCAAAAAGAAATAATCACGAGTTTCTTAAAACCATATACTTTAATGCTTGTAGTATTAGGAAAAAATTTCAAGAAATACAGGCGTATGTTAAAAGCGAAAATCTCGATATAATAGGAATAACTGAGACATGGTTAAATGGTACAGAGTTCGAAGCTGAATTTAACATTGCGGGATTTAAACACTTTCATCAGGATAGAAACCACAAGAAAGGTGGGGGTGTTCTGTTGTACGTTAAAAACAATGTTCATGCTTGTGTTTTAGAGAAAGTGAAACAGGATGCATATGATAGTTTGTGGGTTGAGTTAACCCAAACAAATGGACAAAAAATGAATATAGGTGTAATATATAGGCCAAAGACATTATCATTAGCAGACGACAAACTGTTATTTCAAGAACTGTCTAGTTTCTGTAACCGGGATTTATTGATAATGGGTGATTTCAATTTTACTGACAATGATTGGATGACCCTTGAACATGGCCATATAGGTAGTCGCTTGATTGATTTTCTTGTTGACAATTACTTAATTCAGCATGTAAAAGAGCCCACAATATATGGAAACTTACTCGATCTTTTGATCACTAGCCGCGAAAGCATGGTAACTGATGTAGAAGTCGGTGAATCTGTTGCAAATAGCGATCACAACTTAGTTAGATTCAAACTCCTAAACAATTTTAGAATAGATACTTGTGTTTCTAAAGTACCCGATTTCAGTAAAGCTCAGTTCATAGGACTACGTCAGGAGCTTCAGCTTACAGATTGGGAGGCAAAATTAAACGAAAGACCTGTAGATCAGATGTGGGAAATATTTCAAAATACACTCACTAAGATGATTCAAACTTACATTCCTTTTAAGGACAGACGTCCCCCAAATCAGGCTCGCCCAAAGTGGCTCGACAAAGAAACTGAAAAAAAGTGTTGCTAAAAAGAGACAGGCTTATTAGAAATATAAGTGCTCGGGTGCATCTAATGACTATGAAAGTTATGTATCAATACAGAGAGATTTAAAAAAGACAATAAGAAAAAGAAAACGACAATACGAAATGAACATCGCTGATAAATCCAAAGAGAATCCCAAAGACTTCTATAGTTATATTAGAGATAAAAAGGTTGTTCGGAATCACATTGGTCCACTATTATCTGCTGACGGTCAACTTGAATATTCAAATGAAGGAATGTGTAATATCTTAAACAATTATTTTAGCTCGGTATTCGTAAACGAAACACCTCAAAGTGAATTCCAAACTGAAACCTGTGAAAAGTCTAGGTTAAACTTACTACGGTAAATATAACAAAAGAAAAAGTTAAAAGGTGTATAGATAAACTCAAAATTAATAAAACACCAGGGCCTGACGGTTGGCATCCAAGAATCTTAAAGGAAATGAAAAATGAGATTGTTGTTCCATTAGAAATTATTTTCAAGAAATCCATCATATCCGGAGATGTCCCAAGAGAATGGAAGCTAGCTAACGTTACTCCCATATTCAAAAAAGGTGACAAAAAGAAGCCAAATAACTATAGGTCTATAAGTTTGACTTCAATCGTAGGAAAAATAATGGAAACTATCATCAGAGATGCTATCGAACATCATTTAGAAAGTCACCGTTTGATAAATAATAGCCAGCATGGTTTCAGACGGAAACGTTCTTGCGTGACTAACTTACTCGAATTCTACAACATAGTTATATTGAATTATGACAAAAGAAACAATATAGATTTAATATATCTAGACTTTGCAAAAGCTTTTGATACCGTCCCACACGAAAGACTACTTACTAAATTAGCTTTACACGGAATAAGTGGTAGCCTATTAAGTTGGACTAGTAATTGGTTGAATGGTCGAA
>NC_134784.1:12241938-12244438 GCF_046742065.1 Oratosquilla oratoria
CTAAATACACTCCACACCCCTCCCACCCTCCCTCTCATCTGAGCACCTCCTGGATGACGGGTCATCCCTGCACCTTGCCCACCGCCCTGGGTCAGAAGCAGTGTCGCAAGACACAGCACATCCACAGCAAGGCCGCTTCATTTAATCGGCGACCCCCCCTCTCCGTCCCCCCTTGCATATAAGGAGAGGACGGAGAGAAATCCCTTCGGGCTGCGTCAAAATTTACTCACACATACTACCCCACCCCCCACCACCCACCCCCCCGCCCATTCCTCCTCATGCAATCACAACATCATCCATATACAACCATTCTCCACTCACCTCTGTGGAGAGATAAGAACTCGAAAGATTATACAGGGTAGCCCGATGGATACCGTGTCGTGAGTTCGATTCCCGAGACCTGCTGTGGGGTTGTTGCGTTGTTTCCCGACAGTCTTGGCCAGGCGAGGAAGCTACCCAAACATCGACCCAGACTCCTACCCGGGGTTTCTCACTTCCCACTTCGTGTGATTGGGGTGGTGAGTGGCCCAGAAATCACTGAGGGGTTGTAATTTGTGATCACTTCTTAATTAATTGACCTTAGGGTCGATATGTATGGTTACAGCAAGATGGGACAATTGCTCCTACGGCAAGAGAGACATTCCAGTTCCTGAGGCATTGTCTCTGTATTGTATTAAAATTCTGTACCTATATTTGTAACAATAAGGCTGTTATTGAGAATCAGAACCCCTCAGTGACTTTTGGGCCACCCTGTAATTCGTCGAAAATGTAAGCTCCATGTAAATACGCGCACCAGAAATATAAGATCACCCGGATGTGTGGGGACCAGAAACCCAATAGTTGCGGAGGTGCTCTACCTGAGGACAAAGGTTTTCTTAGTGTGTAATTGTAATCCATGGAGGTTCTCGAGTGTGGGAGTGGCCAGTGGCAGATGTGCTAAAAGAAGATTCCAGTCTGCTGACCTTGTAAGGAAACGAAGCCGTTAGATCTTTCTTGTACTAAACGTTCTAAAATATTCACAACATTAAAAATTTATGAAGGATTTTTTCCACTCATAAGGGGTCTCTGGACATTTTGTTATTTTATTTATTTATCTATTGTTGCCATTCTACCGCTTGTTATAATGTACAAAGGATTAAAAGAGGTGGTGTAGCTGTTAAGTTTAAAATAATGAAATAGAATAAAAAAAAAAAATTGAATGTTGTGGCCAGGTACGCAAGACACAGAGAAAGGCAGTATTATGAAACCGAAAAATTGTCTTTCGCTATGAAGGTTGAGGGCTGAATATTCATTGAAACCAATACCGCCGTAACAATAAGTCAACATGTTAAACCACGGGTCAGGATGTATTACACTAGTGTTCAGCGCAATAAAAGTTTGAGAAAAATCGTCGCTGGCTCTCAGCTCTCCTTACCAGAAGAAGATCCAAGGACATAATGGAAATTGATAGAGAGATCTTGGGTCCGGTTTACTGACCGAGTATCAGACCCTCCGGGGTGTGAGGACGTTGGGCATTGTAGAAAGGGAGAAGATTGTGCTTCTAGAATCCACTCGACGTTCGAATCCCTGATTCTCACTCAATAATGAAGCACATGAAAGGTTACACAACTTTATGAATGGGGATGATAGGTGGTAATGGACATGGAACTGCCTAGTGTAGGCCTTATGATTTCTTGGAGCCTCCTTTATTCTTATGTTTTTATGTAAAAACAATAAGGGAAGGGATCAGCAGGGAACAAACTGATAAATAACACCAATAGAGTGGTTAACGAATGGAATAGTCTTAATAACCATATCATGAAAACTGAAACTGTTGATTGTTTTAAGAGAAGATGAGATAACTTTATGGATAGGGATGACAGGTGGTAATGTCATATAACTGCCTAATGTAAGCCTTATGGTCACATGGAGTCTTTGCCATTCTTACGTTCATAATTATATAGGTTAGTTTGGAACTAGAGTCGGGTTTTCTAGTGTCATGAAGATGTTTTCTAAGTTGATTTCTAGAGACAGTATCGCGTGGAAATGCATACTTAAGTTAATTTACGCTATTGATATCAATGTTATATTATAATATATTAAGTTAGATTGTTCTCCCTCCATCAGCGTGTGATTGGTATATTTGTTGAAGTTGATAAAATACAAACCTTACTCCCAATTCCTTTTAAGTCCTTTGAATGTTTGATTTGGACTGAACCACGGCAGCCAGCTTGAAAATCAAAACAAAGCATTTGAGGTGGTCATTGTATATATAACTAATGTTTGGTATATCTTGAATAACCTTTCTTGAGCCCTTTCTATTGTTTAGGTGGCGGCACACTAGGCATTCCTCGCTAGCATGCTACTTGCTTTTGCTACTTCGTTTGAGTAGAAACGACTTCGGTTACGATCTTTTGTTTTTCATATTGCCAAATGTCAGATTAGTCTTGCGTCACATAATGAGAAGCTGAATGACGAACTAAGAGAAGTTAAACCTAAAATACGAATGCTAGACACATTG
>NC_134784.1:12254438-12256938 GCF_046742065.1 Oratosquilla oratoria
ACAAAACGAGAACTACCTGTATATATATATATATATACATATCACAGGTGAGAAATGTAGTAACACATTTATAAATCACAACTAACACCACAGTCGGACGAAAGAAAAAGTTGCGTAAGCGGAACTATATATTTCGATTGCTACCTGCAATCCTCTTCAGTAGTACAAAGTGGCAGGGAGGAGGCTATCTTAAGTAGCAACCTCTTACAAAAGAAAGGGAACATGAGAAAATACAGAACATCACTGCCCCAACCCTAGTTGACCTGAGGCTGACACGAGGTCGGGTCAGGGGTAGGGGGAGGAAGCTTGTTGACAATATTTTTGGTGATGAATAGTCCTGAAAGAGGATTGCAGGTAGCAATCGAAATATATAGTTCCACTTACGCAACTTTTTCTTTCGTCCGACTGTGGTGTTAGTTGTGATTAGTAAAGGTGTTTCAGTAATATATATATATATGTATATATATATGTATATATATATATATATATATATGTGCATATATATATACACACACACACGTGGGACCACTGAAAGTTACTTAGAAGTGGTTGGCCTTCAAGATGGACAGCGAAGCTGCCCATTAATAAAACTCGTCCATCTCCCCACTTACACCAGGATGTGCAGCCCAGAGGGGCTGGCACTCTGTCTCCGGACCGAACTTTTGAATTTTAACTGTATTCCTTACACTTTGTCATACATGTAGAACTGACAACGAGAGACATTTATTTTACAGTAATTTTAGCGTTCATTTAATTTTTGTGATATTCTAATGGTTGCTTACAATGCTTACAATCGTCCTCAAAACAGAAAACAAAAACATGATAGACACACACAGAGAAAACACAAGTATGAAAAACACACATACATGTTCCTAGTTGTTATCTGTAGATTGAAATTTCTTTGCATCGTTTTATCAAACAGAGATTGAAAGGTTCTTTGCATCGTTTCTCAACCTTTTCGAAACTGTTGCGTTCATATTTGTAAATATCTTATTACTAAATGTTATATATTAAGTGTAGGTGTGCAGTGCTTCACAGCAGCCCCAGTAATTTATTTCAGCACCCCAGGTTGGGAAACGCTGTGGACACCCACATGGAATAAAAAGGAAGGGGCAGGCGAGCTCTTTATGAGTCGATGGCAATCCAACCCCGTTACGAGTCACTAACCTAAGTGTTTGCTGTGCGTGGCATCACTGCAGGCCCTCAAGATGGGAGTTCTGGAGGCTGAGTGATGTCTTAGTGATGTGGTCGAGCTGAGGTGCTTTCCTGGGGCCAGAAACACGCCTCTTTGGACCTTTGTTCAGGAACCTGGCCCTGAGAGACAAATCGGCTGGGCTGCCGGACCTGAATCTTCGAGTTGGGCTTGCCCCGAGTCAAACAACTACCGCTTGGGCCGATACCGCAGGACAACCACAAGGGTTACCCGTTATTTGTCCGTATATATATATGTATATGTATATATATATATATATATATATATATATATATGTATATATGTATGTATGTATATGTGTATATACTTTCTGTATATGTAAATGATTATGCATGTATGTGTTTACATATGTATATCCACATGTACTTAATATACATGTGTGTATACATATATAACCACACACACACACACACACACACACACACACACACACACACACACACACACACACACACACACACACACACACACATTCTTCTTTATCTTGACATAATTATATGGACCGCTTATAACTTCTCGCTTGCAGTGCCGCCGTTGGATAGCCTCGTGCGAAAAGGGAAGCCGTGCGTAAGGCAGCTCGCACACCAACGTAACCACTTGCTTACGACACCGCAACAGGTTGCATGAAACTAGTTGCTTTGCGACTGACACTTTTTTCTAGAATGCCTCACATTGAGGCAACTGGCTTCATACAAATAATTGTTTTGGTGTACGAGCTGCCTAATCTTCCCCTACCCGTACATAGCCTCTCCATTTCCAAGACCTCTGGATATGCCTCCTCGAGGCTACACGCGGTAACTGGACGCCTTGCAGATCCAGGCTAAACACCAGGCGATCTCGGAACAATAGGGGGTCCCAGAGGTACGATGCCGGGCATGTCTTTTTAGGCAAAGGCTAGTAGAAGAAAAACTCCGATTCCAACCCCCCTGCTGCCTTACAGGGTTTGTCTGGATCTAAGCTGTGCTATGGCGAGAGGGCTTGTGTGTTCCGGTGAACCAGAGAGCACAGTTGTCGGGAGCTTGCCTCCAGGTAGGGTTACCCATGGCATCACGGTCTCTGGAGAAGTTCCAAATAAAAGCAGATCCAAATGGGAAGGAAAACCGACCAAACCCGCTAGGCAGTCATCAATAGACGGATGCTACTGCAGGCCCCTGCAGCTTCCCTGACTCTCCTGGTTGTCTTGGAGCTTCCATATCACTGGATCTGTGGCTCAGAAGGTCAGGATCGACGATATCACACCCGCCTTTCCACCTTGATCAAATCTTCGTGCAGGTCTCTTCACTCCTT
>NC_134784.1:12259438-12264438 GCF_046742065.1 Oratosquilla oratoria
GTTTACCAGCGCTTCTATTCTTACCCTAGTGCCACACTATGCGGCTACGCCGGATGCTGCCAGATCATGGGCAATTTAAATTAGCTTAATAAAATCACCTGACGACTGCCAGAACCTGATATAACGACCACTATCTCCCCATGGTTAAAACACTATCATAACCTTTCGAATCTAAAGATTCGTGGGGGAGAATGCTGTCGCCAACAAGACGCCGCAACGGCGGCGCCGGACAGTGTGACAAGATGGTTGAAAAAGATCTTAAGACGAGAATACTTCTTAAGTTGTTTTTATGCTGCGTACGTGGTAACATGAGCCTTATGATCATTTTCAAATAAGAGGATGGCAATCCCATTTCGAACGAATAGAAAGGAGTGTTGTCCCTTCCAGTTCCACCTCTTTCATTCTCTGTTTACCTCGTTTTTATAAACTACAAATAGATAAATCTTATAAACATCTGTGATAAAGATGATTATATCGCTACGAAGTCGTGTTGTATTTTGTTTAATATTTCTTGTAATCAATTAAATATATAGAAATCGAAAAAAAAAAAAAAAAGATAGCGGCTTGGCGCAACTGACAGGGCTTTGCCCTACCCCGGGTTTCTGAATTTACACAAGTTCCACTTCGCATTCCCGCTAAGAGATATTGTATAACAGGAGTATTTCTTTTTAATTTCTTTCATTTTAGTGATAATTTCATTAGATCTTAACAAACTTTTTTATTCAGTTTATGAATGAATGTCTCAGTTGGTTCCGTTCCCACGGTGTAGTACTTCTCAGACCTTGATCTGGATATCGCCAGAATATTCCATTCAGCTTGGGAGAAAGGTGGGTAACAGGCAAAGGTAGGATGGGAAAATTATAGTTAATGCGGAGGTTGCAGTAGGTAGGTAGGTGTGTGTGTCTGTGTGTGTGTGTGTGTGTGTGTGTGTGTGTGTGTGTGTGTGTGTGTGTGTGTATGTGTGTGAACGTGTGTGTGTGTGTGCTGGCATGATCTTCTGTATATTTGTAATATTGTTGTGTTCCACTCAACTCAAATTTGCAGTCGTCACCCGAATCTTGACGACCTAGAGACGCGAAGATACTTGATACAGTTTCCGAATCTCGCTTATCCACTTATTGGCAACCACGTGTAGGACAAATAATGGAATTGCTGAATTCGTGGGTTGCCGTCGTTCTCCACGGAAATATCTTCCTGCGATTATTTCTTAAGCACAATGAAATCGCAAAGAGGCGAGTTCCGGCGCCGTACAAGCCCGATCCCCGGGCGACCCAACACCGGGAGAAATATTAAACAAAAACCAACAAAACTACTTAATCACTTTCCCTTAACACCTTTGACAACACGCTGACATATGAGCTATGAACCAGCGCGGTCACAATAGTTGATGAAGTTCCCGCAATTAAACACTAGCCAATGATAAATGACCCTCTGTGTATAAGTGGCTTCCGTATCCATCACTCCGGCGTTCTGGCTACGTACGGCGATTTGTTAAAGAAACGTACCCTTTGTATACTTATCATCTTGTATATATATTTTTTGCCCCCGTCGTGTCGCTGTGGGTAATTTTGTTATTAGGTGTTAATTTGTAGATATTGCGTATCATGGGTAAGTGCTCATACCGCCTATAGGTCTTTTAATAGGAAGTTGGTATCAAGGGGGAGGAGGGTGTTATATTACATGCATTTGTTTCTTAGATGTTTCAAGGCTTCGTATGGATAGAGTAATCTAGGTATCAAAAAGTTAATCTTTTTTGATGAACACTGAAATCAACTGTCTTATTATATAACGTAAATGATGTTAGAGGTAGTTGTCGAAGTATTTGTGTTGAAAAGTACATTCCCTTTGTTCATCAAGTCGTCATATATTGGCGGTAATCGATTTGGTTATAAAGAGGAGCTTAATTACTCGAGAATAAGAGTTAGCCTGAAGGACCTGAAGACCCTCTATATTTCACACACGTATCTAAAGACGCACGTACGCATACACAAACACGTCCAGATGCACGCACTCACGCACGCACACACACACACACACACACACACACACACACACACACACACACACACACACACACACACACACACACACACACTCATGGCGCAGTTGGTAGAGTTCCCTACTGCCACTACGGCGGTCCGGGTTAGTATCCCGCCTAGGACTGAAATAATTTCAGTATCGCTGCGCTGCGGGCCGTTCCTCCAAGTCTTGTGGGGGGGGGAGTTGGGGGTGTATGTGCGTGTAAGGTCACAACATTACTCATAGATCGGTCATATATAAGCCCCGAGCTCTCTTCCAGGAGGAAAATAGCTGTCGATCACGAATCCAACACGTGATCCAAGACCATGGTGAATCAGACACACAAACACACACACACACACACACGCACACACACACACGGACACACACACACGGACACACACACGCACACACACACACACACACACACACACACACACACACACACACACACACACACACACACACACACACACACACAAACACACGCGCGCGCGCAGGAACCCAGGAATATAGTTAATTTCCTGTATATTGTAATTAGATGAATGATCTATGTTAGGTAGACGCACATACACACACACACACACACACACACACACACACACACACACACACACACACACACACACACACACACACACACACACACACACAGACACACGCACACACACACACACGCACACACACAGACACACGCACACACACACACACACACACACACACACACACACACACACACACACACACACACACACACACACACACACACACACACACACACACACACACACACACACACACACACACACACACACACACACGCATTTATACACATACATTGGGTTGAAAAGTTTAATTAATCAAGAGAGTCATAACAACCCTTTCATACAGAGCAAATTCGGTGATTGTCATTATGTAGTAGGTGCTCTTCGAGAAGGCGACACACACAGACATTTAGCCTGACGATGTTTGGTTTTCGTTGGTTTTGTTTTGTTATGAGAATTTGGGAAGGCGTCGAAGATACTATTATAATATATGTATGTATGTATATATATATATATATATATATATATATATATATATATATATATATACACACACACGATATATGCATGTGAGTATAATACTGTTAACTTTATTAAGAATTACTAGTTCCTTTCTTCCTACAGTTTTTAACTAATTAAGGTCGGATATTTTTTAAAGCAAAATGATATCTTCAGGTTTTTTAAAGAAACCTGAAGATATTTGACAGTTTTTACACCAATGAGTAGAACACAACAAAAAGACATGATTAAAGTGTGAAAAACACCTAATCATATTAAAGTGTATACGAGGAACTTGATGTAGTGTTAGAAGTAACAAATAGAGGTAATATGATTTTTTATAGCAAATGGTTCAGGTAAGTTTACACCTAAAAAGGCGCAGTTGTAATACCTATAAGAAACAACATCGTGGTACCTATACTTATACATTCACCTGCACATTCCACAAGCACTTAGAACCCAGAAAAACGTAAATACTCAGACACGCAGATCTCGCCCTCCTCTTGTTGCCCAGATTAATTCTTCCTCGTTTCTCTACCTTGTCAACGCTTAGAAAGGTCAAGATTCCCTGCTGATAAGAATATAAAGACGCAAAAAAAGAAAAAAAAAAAAAAAAAGATGACGTAAGGAAACTCTCCGGCTCTGGGAGCGTCGGGTTACTCCGATCGTCCCCTGACGCCTGGATTCTTTGGGCACGAGTGTTGTCGAACTGAAGAAGCTTCTGCTTCACGCTCTTCGTCCTAAACCGGCCGACGCTTAGAGATGTCGTCGTCGTCGTCTTTGTCAACCAGACTCCTCCTCCTACTCCTTCTCCTCCTCCTGCTCTTCCTCCTCCTCTTCCTCCTCCTCCTCCTCCTGCTCTTCCTCCTCCTCTTCCTCTTCCTCTTCCTCTTCCTCCTGCTGCTGCTCCTCCTCCTCTTGTTTCTCCTCCTCCTCCTCCTCCTCCTCTTCCTTCTTCCTCTCCTGTTCCACCTCCACCTCTTCCTCCTCCTCTTCCTCCTCCTCTTCCTCCTCTTACTCCTCCTCCTCCTTTTTCTCTTCCTTTTCCACTTTTCCTCCTCTTCCCTCTCCTCCTTCTTTTCCTCCTCCTCTGGCTCTTCCCCCTCTTCCTTCTTCTTCTCCTTCGCTTTCACCTCATCTTCCACCTCCTCCTCCTCCTCCTCCTTCTCCTCTTCTTTTCCTTCTTAAAAAAGATGCGGTGTGTGTGGGGGGGGGTTATAAGAAGAGTCTTTAAAGCCGATAGCAGCGATTAAGTGATAAAATCCAGGAGGAGATGGAATTGGCAGATACGTTGGATTTTCCTGGAGTCAAGTTACAGGATTCCAACCATCAGTCCAACCCAGTCAGCCATCCCTGCTCATTTCGTTTAATTGCCTCTCTCTCTCTCTCTCTCTCTCTCTCTCTCTCTCTCTCTCTCTCTCTCTCTCTCTCTCTCTCTCTCTCTCTCTCTCTCTCTCTCTCTCTCTCTCTCTCTCTCTCTCTCTCTCTCTCTCTCTCTCTCTCTCTCTCTCTCTCTCTCTCTCTCTCTCTCTCTCTCTCTCTCTCTCTCTATCTATCTATCTCTCTCTGTCTCTCTCTCCACGTTCTTATTTCTCGTTCTTCGCGCGCGAGATTCAAGGAACAGATGGACCCATTCCGTCAATGGAAATGTGATGGATCTGTCTCTCGTATGTTGTCTGCTGTCTCATCCTGCCTTGACCTCTTCCTGCGTATCAAGATCAAGTGTTTGATAATAAGACGAAGGGAGATTGCTATGTAGCTCGTAAATACGAAACAAAATATATTGGCAGCCTCTAATACTTTCGCATATCGTATCTAGTTTTGGCTGAATTAATTTCTTTAAGTATACTAACAATCAAAGTGTTGTCCACTGTACATATATGCAATATATGCGCGCGCGCACACACACACACACACACACACACACACACACACACA
>NC_134784.1:12269438-12274438 GCF_046742065.1 Oratosquilla oratoria
ATTTTGCCTAAAATTATTCCTAGCAAAGTCATTTGGCATAGATATGTTGACGATATATTGTATATGTGGCCTATTGACCAGTCTTTAGACAATTTTTTTTATTAAAGTTAAACAGTTTGGTACCATCAATTAAATTTACAAAAGAAATTGATCAGAACAATAGTCTGCCCTTTTTGGATGTTATGATTTATAGATTTGGTAATAAGTTTAAATTAGATGTTTACAGGAAACCAACCAATGTCCTTTCTTATATTCATTATTATTCTTATCACCATCTTAAGACTAAAGTATCAGTATTCACCTCAATGTTTCTAAGGGCCTTTAGAGTTTGTTGCCCAGAATTTTTAGACCAAGAAATTGAAACCATTTATGACATTGGTAATAAATTAAAATATCCAAAACACTTAATTGACGTAGCTCAAAACACAGCAAAGAAATCTTTTTATAGTCTTACTGATAATCATCAATTCAGTTTTAAGAATATTTTAACCCTCCCTTTTCATCAAAATTTTGTTAGTTTAACTCGTACTTTTAATAAATTTGGTGTCCAAGTTGTCTTTAAAAATAACAACACTGTTAAAAACAGGTTGATTAAAAATTCACCTGCTTGTAATGAAGGCTGTGTTTATAGTATCCCTTGCAAAAATTGTAACTTTAATTATATTGGACAAACAGGCAATTGTCTTAAGTAAGGATATTAAGGAGAGGAATATCATAGAATCGTGTTATATAAAAGCTTCATTTGAGAACAATATGAATATGAGTATGGGAATGTATAAATTAGATAACTTTGTAACATATAAAATTGAGGTCACTATTGGACCTGTCCTAATTCCCCCCTAATGTGCTTCTTTTGTATATATAATGTCACTGCTACCTTACTCTGTACCTTTGAAAATGTCTTAAATAGACGAAAACGTTCGGTCACCTTTAATTTTATTTTCCAAGTGGTTTTATTACACACACACACACACACACACACACACACACACACACACACACACACACACACACACACACACACACACACACATATATATATATATATATATATATATATATATATATATATATATATATTTCAGACAAATGAGAGAGAAATGGGCGGGGAAGGGCAAACGAAGATGTGTTAGGAATAGAGTTTATTTCCCTAACGTTTCGACCAACTTGGTCTTCTTCAGAGGATATGTTGCATTACAATAGGATTACAAGTCTTATACTCGCAGCGAGGGGGAACCCGGCCAGCTGTGAGCGGATGTGTCAGGTCTTCTCTTCGGAAATTTATTTAATTATCAAGAGACTTGCTGTTTTTGAAAGGCATTTAAATCCATCTCTGTCATTGTTATTTTCCCTGGTGGCGATATGTGCAGCTTCCACAGTTTTTCTCATTTTCTTTTCAAGTCCCTCGTGTAGAATTTCCACGCGGCTCTAGTCAGGTAGGTTTCCGCATTTGTCTAGATGACGAACCAGGGAGTTGGATGTTCTATGTGCCCTGAGGTAGTTTTTGTGTTCATTCAACCGTTTCTTGATCCCTCGACCTGATTCGCCGAAGTATGATGAAGGACAGCCGCTGCATGGAATACGGTAAACGACACTTAGGTTATTACGAACATTAGCATGTTTTTTTTTTTAATATTTCTCCTATCTTATTGGAAGACACTTAAGCTATATTGACTCCACCTTTTAACAAATAATTAATTATCAATAGCTCCGGTGTTTGTAGAAATAGAGACAGTTATAAAGTGTGACTTATCTTTTCCCGGGGCCTGGACGTTTGAACCATCGTAGATCTTCTCGGCTTTCCTCATTGTTTTGGTGATCAAACCTCCGGGGTCACCAAATGTGTCTATTTTTTCAGTATAATCAGTTTTGTTAACAATTACTACACAATTGCTTTTGTCAGCCTTCGTTATATGTAAGTCTTTGTCTTTCTTTAAGGCGTTTTTTGCTGTGACAAACCTTTTTGGACAACTTGGATAACTTGCCACATCCAATGCATTATATACAAAACCTTTACACTTTTAATTCCAAGCCATCGCAGTCGAGACTGAAGAATCGCTCGATGGAGGCATCCGTTGGAAATGTAAACGTGGACGAGCCGAGGATTCGAACTCGGCTAACCCGCAACAAAGTTACAGTGACTTAAACCAATACGCTATCAAGAGAGATATAAGTTCAGTACGACTTTCTTATATTTGTATGCTCGAATTATATATACCTACACGAAATATCGCGTTCAACCCACCTCCGCTATGATAGTGCATTTAGCTAGTATGTGCACGTGGGAAAGTTCATACATATACACTGAATGGTTCCCAGTGATCAATTAATATCTTTTTTCAATCACAAATAACTTTTAATTCCAAGCCATCGCAGTCGAGACTGAAGAATCGCTCGATGGAGGCATCCGTTGGAGCATACATATATAAGAAAGTCGTACTCAACTTATATCTCTCTTGATAGCGTATTGGTTTAAGTGACTGTAGCTTTGTTACGGGTTAGCTGGGTTCGAATCCTCGGCTCGTCCACGTTTCAATATATATATATATATATATATATATATGTATATATGTATATGTATCATATGTATATATATAGTTTTATATATGTATATGGATAAATTGAATGAACTGAATAATTACCCGAAGGAAAAAGAACTGGACATAATGGAAATTTTAGAGACAAAATTGAAAGGTCCACTACCACCCAACAGTGTAGGACACGGTGCATATAATTATTGGATTAGAAACAAGTAAAACAAGGGGGTGGAGTTATTTTCCTGACTAAGAAGGATGTAAATTTGAGGAATGTTACATATGGAAAGAATAGAGTAGAGATGATTATGATGGAAGAGGAGGACAGGGATGAGAAGAGCAGAAAGTTTGTGGTAAATTATGTGCCTTCTAAAACGGCTTCGTGGGAAGAGAGAACACAAAAAAATGTTAGAAGGCACAAGGATAACACTAGATAAGATAATGGAAGATGGAGGAAGAATAATTATAATGGGTGACTTTAATTGTAAAGAAATCTGCTGGGAAGAGATAACAGTGAAGGGTGGAGACGACCTATGGGGAAATGTACTACTTGATATGATTATAGAACATACAGAGACGCAATGGATACAAGAAAATACTAGATATAGAAATGAGGAAAAACCATCGAGACTGGACCTAAAACTCACATGAGAACCTGAAATAGTGGACAAGATTGAATATAAGACACCAATAAGTAAAAGTGATCACATATTGGTTGAACTGGAACTAAATGAGGAAAAGTATATGGGAAAAAACGAACAATATAGAAAGGGAAGATTGATGTATGGATTTTTTTTTATCAGATAAGAAAAAAAAAGCAGACTGGGAAAGGATACACAAGGAGGAAACAACAGTAGATGAGAAATGGAATATTTCGACAAAGATTTATAAAGGGGTGGAAAAGTATGTTCCAAGACAAAAACAAGAAAAAGGATATGTAAAGTGTTGGTACAACAAAAGATGTAGGGAGTTCAAAGACAAAAGGGATAAAACTTGGAAAAAATGGAAGAAAGACAAAAGACCTGAAAAATGGAAAATATACTAGTTATAGAAATGAATATGTACAAGTGTGCAGAGCAGAAAAGAGAAAGTATGAAAAAGATGTCATAGAAAAATGTAAAGATCGACCAAAACTATTTTACAGATTTGTAAACAACAAACTGAAAAACAAACAAGAATTAGTGAAACTACGACAAGGAGGAGTTGAATACACAGAGGAAATAGAAATGGCAGAAATTATGAACAAGCATTTCAAATCGGTGTTTACGAGGGAGAACAGACAACTTAGAGATGTCGAGTCGGAGAAAGAAGTCCCCCTTATAAAAGAGATAGAAGTAAAAAGGAAAGAAATAATGAATTACTTGAGTAATCTCGATGTCAGAAACTCGCATGGCCCAGATGAAATGGCAAACTGGATTTTGAGAGAATGCAGGAACGAACAAAATACATAGTCTAATAATCAGTTCATTGAAAGAAGGAAAAGTTCCAAAAGGTTGGAAAAGAGCAAAGATAGTACCAATATATAAAGGGGTAAACAAGGAAGACCCTACTAACTATAGACTGGTCTCTCTTACAAGTACGATAGCTAAAATTTGTGAAAGAATGATCAAAATTAGATGGGTAAGGCATTTGGGAAAAACAACGTACTAAATCCAAGGCCGTTTGGATTTAGACAAGGACGATCATGAGTCACAAACTTAATGTGTTTCTATTCAAGGCTAATAGATGTAATACAAGAAAGAGTTTGATGGGTTGATTGTGGCCTTCTAGACCTGAAAAAAGCTTTTGATAAGGTGCCACATAAGAAATTGCCAAAGAATTTAGAAACTGCAGGATGAATACAGGACAAACTGCTGAAGTGGATGGAAGACTTCTTGCATGAAAGAAAAATAGGGTGGTGATAAGAGACAAACATTCTAATTGGGATGAAGTGATTAGTGGAGTTCCACAAGGAACAGTTTTGGCCCCAGTAATGTTTGCTATATATATTAATGATATGGATAAAGGAATTGAAAGTTACATGAGCTTCTTTGCGGTCGATGCAATATTGCTTAAAAAAGTGAACACTGTAGAAGATTGTGAGTCGCTGCAGAGTGATTTTAATAAAGTATGGGAACGGAGTAGGAAGTGGGAGATGGAATTCAATATTAAGAAGTGTAGTATAATGGAATTTGGTAGAAGCAAAAAAAAAAAAGAATAGTGGGATCATTTAAATTAGGAGAGGAAGAAATTAAAAAAGTAGAAAATGAGAAGGACCTGGGAGTCATTATTATGAATAATATGTCCCCTGAGAAACATATAAACAAAGTTTTTGGAGAAACTTATAATTTGATAAGAACAATGAAAGTAGCATTTACATACCTGGACGAAGAAATGGTAAAGGAAATACTAGTCACTTTGATAAGTCCAAGATTGGAGTATGCAGCGACGACGTGGTCTTCAAATACAAAAAAATATATAACAAAA
>NC_134784.1:12279438-12281938 GCF_046742065.1 Oratosquilla oratoria
CCTTTTCATCATATATTGAAAAAGTGAATGCCGAATTAAGAGAAGTTAAGGCAATACGAATATCGGACACATTGTTGGCATGTTCTTAGGGATGTCTAGAATAGTGTACGGGAAGTCCTCTTCAAGATATTCAAATTCACAATAATTGACGAGAATTGGCCTATTGCGAAGCGGCCTTTAGTATCCTTCGAACACATTTTTTGTCTTCAATTTTTCCATGGCCTTTGGTTACTCATCTGTGCCATGCAAAGAAATCTTCTTCTTTGTAGATTATGCCAGTTCCTTTCATATTTTTGAAGTCACCCCTCTCCCTTCTTTCTTCTACTATTGGTAATTCATGATAAATTAGTTTTTCTTCGAATGCTCTTTCTTATAAGCTGGGTATCAAATTAATTGCTGGTCTTTGCATTTAACTATATTCAATACCATTCTTTTTGTGCGTGGACCATACCACTGAAGACTACTCTTATATCCATAAGTAATCTACGTCATTTTTGTATCCTTAATTCTTTATTATTCCTTCAGGTGTCAAAGCTTTTTTCCACTACTAATAGGACTTTTTCCTTTTATTCCCATTTCGTTTTTCAGTCAGTATATATATATATATATATATATATATATATATATATATAAATGTGTGTGTGTGTATATGTATATGTATATATATGTTGCATATATATATGTGTGTGTATATATGTATATGTATATATATGTTGTATATATATATATGTGTGTATATATGTATATGTATATATGTGGTTACCAGCATATATATATATATATATATATATATATATATATATATGTGTGTGTGTGTGTATATATGTATATGTATATATATGTTGCATATATATATGTGTGTGTATATATGTATATGTATATATATGTTGTATATATATATATGTGTGTGTATATATGTATATGTATATATGTGGTTACCAGCATATATATATATATATATATATATATATATATATATATATATATATATATATATGTGTGTGGTGTGTGTGTGCGTGTGTATATGTATATGTATATGTATATGTATATGTATATGTATATGTAGATATATATGTATATGTAGATATATATATATATATATATATTTAAAATTATTTCAGACAAATGAGAGAGAATGTGGGTGGGGAAGGGCAAACGAAGATGTGTTAGGAATAGAGTTTATTGCTGTAATGCTGTATTCCTCTGAAGAAGACCAAGTTGGTCGCAACGTTAGGGCAATAAACTGTATTCCCAACACATCTTCGTTTGCCCTTCCCCACCCATATACATACATACATACATACATATATATATATATATATATATATATATATATATATATATATATATATATACAAATATATATATATAAATATATATAAATATGTATATATACTCCACCGCAAGGACTCGAACCTTTCCCGTAGCGACTGCTTATTCTGAAACAAAGGCGATAGCATCGAACAAAACGAACCACCCGATTCTCGACCTGGAAGTTCCTTTTATACGGCCTGGGTGGCGTGTGTGTGTGAAAATGACACACACACACAAACACACACACACACACACACACACACACACACACACACACACACACACACACACACACACACACACACACACATATATATATATATATATATATATATATACATACATTATATATATATGTATATATATACATATAATATATATATATGTATATATATACATATAATATATATATATATACAGTATATATATATATACAGTATTTATATATATATATATATATATATATATATACATATGTGTATATATATGTATACATATATATATATATATATATATATATACATTGTATATGGATATGTATACATATATATATATATATATATTATACATATGCTGTATATATATATATAATATATATATATATATATTATATATGTACAACTTATACATGGATGGGGTGGTGCGAGAGGTGAATGCTAGGGTAGTGAGTCAGGGATTGGAGATGGTTAAAGAAAATGGAGAAAAGTGGGAGGTGAGCCAGCTGTTGTTTGCGGACGACACTGCGCTTGTGGCAGGGTCAGAGGAGGGATTGAGGAAGCTGGTGGCAGAGTTTGGGAGAGTATGTGATAGAAGAAAGCTAAAGATAAATGTGGGTAAAAGTAAGGTGATGAGATGTACAAGGGGTGAAAGTGGCAGTAGACTGGAAGTGAACATTAAGGGAGAGCGACTGGAGGAAGTGGATAGTTTTAGATACTTGGGTGCAAGTGTAGCAGGAAAAGGTGGAGTGAAGGTGGAGGTAGAATGTAGATTGAGAGAAGCGAGTAAATGCCTTGGTGGTTTAAAGAGTGTAATGAGGAATAGACATTTGGGAATGGATGCTAAGAGGAGACTGTATGAAGGAGTGATTGTGCCAACAGCACTGTATGGGGCAGAAACGTGGAACATAAGAGAAGAAGAGAGAAGGAGTTTGAATGTGTTTGAGATGAGGTGTCTGAGAAGTATGGTG
>NC_134784.1:12294438-12306938 GCF_046742065.1 Oratosquilla oratoria
ATGTTGTGCACTACTGTATCGCTGACGAGGAGCAGTTGGATTCCTTGAATAAAGAAAGATTCCACAAAAGGTCACCGCGATCTGTCCTCGAATCAAAGCCAAATACAGTGACTATAAAGAACATTGAAATACTTTTCCGAGTCCATGTACATTGATGTCGAAATCAGTGTAGGATAAGTCAAAACATGGAAAAGCATTTAGCAACAAAATGTCTTTATTAAGCTGCTGTATCACTGTAAATAGAGTGTACGATTTCTTCCGAGGAAGCTGGATACTATCTATCTGTCTCTATCTATCTATCTATCTATCTATATATATATATATATATATATATATATATATATATATATATCTATATATATATATATATATATATATATAAACCAAGAGCTTTTCCACCTTATAAGAGAGGTAGCCAAGTCAAAGGCACGTACCTGCTCCCACCCATTCCACTCCCCTCCACCACCCTTCCCTCCCTCTCATCTTAGCTCCTCATGGATGACGGGTCATCCCTGTATCCCGTCCACTGCCCTGGGTCAGAAGCAATGTGGCAAGACACAGTTGGATATTAATTTTCTCAATATTTCTGTTTTACTTGTTGAAATGATCGCTGTGTCATAATCTACCACGTCCACCTTGTGATGACGATATTTTTTCTGTGATTTTCTCGGTTAGATCTACTAAGGGCTGCTCCCAGGCGGCCTTTTTAATTAACACTGCAGTTTAATCCGTCGGAAGGAAATGGGGAAAAGAAGACAAAAAATATATACTCTATACATACATACATACATACATACATACATACATACATACATACATACATACATACATACATACATACACACATACATACACACATACATACATATATACATACGTACATACATACATACATACATACATACACACATACATACACACATATACACGCACACACATGCACGCATACATACATGCATACATACATACATACATACATACTGTACATACATTCATACATACATACACACATACATGGACATATACATGCACACATACATACATACATACATACATACATACATACATTCATACATACATACATACATACATACATACATACATACTTTTATAACAAACTGATTTATCCTTGGTGTACTCTGAGAAAATGAAAGATAAACATGTTCATCACAGAGAGTTGCATGAGAACGAAGAGAAGAATTGGGTTAGAATGAGTAATCACGAGAACATAGGGTGGTGTACGTGTAAAAGTAAACCCTGTTGATGCTACAGAACAGAGAGACAAAGGGATTACACAAAGAAGAGAGGGCCGAGTTGGTACGGAAGATTGCGAGTGACAAAATGGACACAGACAAAAGGACGGAGAACATAAGAATGAAAGATATTTCAAGAGTCCATAAGGCCTACACTAGGCAGTTCCATGTCCATTACCACCTTTTATCCCCATCCATAAAGTTATCTAAACTTCTCTTAAAACAACCAATAGTTTCAACGCTCACTACATAGTTGCTTGGTCTATTCTCTTCGTTGACCACCCTATTAGTAAACCCGTTCATGTCTATTTTTTCTTAAAACTAAATTTGTCTAATTTAAATCTATTACTAAGAATCCTAATCTGCTGTCTTAATATGATGAAGAAAGGAGGAGGAAGAGTAGGAGAAGGATACGTAGGTGTAGGTGTGTGTGTGTGTGTGTGTGTGTGTGTGTGTGTGTGTGTGTGTGTGTGTGTGTGCATGCAAGCAGGATGGAAATGTGATTATGAGACGAACGATGACTCTACATCGCCATACCGCGTTACACGTCTACGCCGCAACACCTTACGTCTACCACAAAGCGCAGCCAGTCACGGTTATAGCTCCCTTCTCTCTCACCGTCTACATACCGTACATATATCTCAGCATCTTCCCATGCTGCCATCCTTTCTCTTTTCCTCTATACAAGCTCAATGTATATAATTAATTTATAGATAATTTTTTGTTAAGACATTCTGACAAGTTGAAGTGGGTGGGGAGAGGAAGGACTGGAGTCTTAATCCGATTTTTATTCTTGACTAGTCTCGCTTCAAGCTTTTTCAAAAGAATTGTAGCGAAATTAGTCAAGAATAAAACTCGGACTAAGGCTACAGTCTTATAGATATATACTGCCCATTGAATGCTTCCTCTCTAAGAGCGTGTACAAAAATCGTAGTACATACACTATTGGATGGTCGCTGCCCGAGCGGGTTAGAGCGTCGCTACTTGTGGCAGAGGTCGAGGTGACGGCAATTCTAACCCTGCCGCTAGCGAGTTGGACCAAGCGCATGGCTCATTAAATTCCACGCAACAAAGTCCTCGGTAAGGGGCACCGTCCTAGCCTCCTATATGGGGAGTTCGCGACGTATGGAATCAATCACATACATATATTACATACAGAATATAATAGCCTGCTGTCAGGAAGTGCTGAGGTAATAGCCTAATGCAAACCTAATAAAAATGTAAGATTTAAAATTACCAGTATATCTGTGTAGAAAAAAATCCAGGAGAGTGTAAATATATCCGAACTTACATTCAGTTATAACATAAATATATGAAATGTAACTTGGTGTTTGACTTTTTAAAGATTTGCACAGAGGTAATTTGAAACCAGTACATGTATTAGAAAACATAGATGCACATACATACACGCAAAACACATACACACACACACACATACACGCACACACACACACACACACACACACACACACACACACACACACACACACACACACACACACACACACACACACACACACACAAACCTAAATATTTTGGTGATTTGATTTCTAGAGATTATTGCGTGCATGATGTATAGTTTGTGGACAACGGTTGCAATTTTAAAGTGAATACGATACAATTAAGACAGAAATAATCGGGCATTACGCGACCAATATTATTGCGCAATATTTCGTATTGCACAATGTTATTGACGGGATGGTATTGAAGAGGCACACGTGTTATTTGATGTCTTTAATATATTGTGCCATTCTTCAATGCCACCCCTACACCGTCAATAACATTGCACAATACGGAATATTGTGCAATAATATTGATCGTGTAGGGCTCGCTATACATATACCAAAGGGTTCTTTCTCCCTCATAAGTCGGGTGGCTTAGCCAGGGCATATACACCCACCCTTCACCCATCTCACACCCAAATCAACAACCATTTGTTGTCTCTTATGGTGTTATCACAGTGGGCTGTTTTTCGCCGTAAAATTACTCTGACAATTTATTTTGTTTTCTCATAAATTAAATAGAATGGTATTTGATATGCCGAAGGAAATTTGTTTTTCTCCAGCATGTAAATATCCCCCCCGAAAGCTGTGGGCTGCAAATTTGCTCCAACAGTCGAAGGAAAAAGAGCCCAGTGTGATAACGCCTTTACACGTTAGCTCCTCATGAATGAAAAGTTATCTCTTTGTCCCCCGCCCACTTTTCGGATCAGAATCAATGCAGCAAGGCATAGCGCCTTCACAGTAGGGCCAACATTCGAGAATGGTGTAAACGCAAGCAGTGTAAAAAATAACCTAGATAATCTGTAAATCTTGTTAGATTAAGGAGTGAGGGACATCAAATACTGTAATAAGAGCAAACTGTTTTCAATTCAGTATAGATTATTTCATCAAGGAGTACTGTGGTTTTGGGAAAACCGATAAAGAAGTTGAGGGAACTATTGGTCTTACTCAGCTCAAAGTAATTACTTAACTATTTGTTCCCAAATACTTAAGAACAGCAAAGGAACTAACGATAATACATTACTCTCCTCATTGTGTGTATGCCGAAAAAACGAAGAAAGCATGAGGTTATTGATGTTTTGAAAGATATTACACCCAACACTAGATAGAGTTCCACCCATAGTTTCCTGTAAAATGGTTGATTGATCAAAAAAGAAATATGAGTACAGAAATAAGAATTTTTTTTCCAGAAGTAGAAACAGGGAAGAGCAAACAGGGACTTCTCAAAAATCTACAAACTGGAAACTAATTCCTATTAAACCATTAACAGAAAGGAACATAATGGAAAGACTCTAACATCCCCATGCTCTCTGATGCACGTGATTGGTGGGTTGACGTAACGGCAGAAATATACAAGGGTTGTGTGAAGACAAAAACAAATAGAAACAACTTGGGTGCACAATGCACGGGAAGTACAGAGGATGTGGCAGTTAGCACAGCAGGAGAGGTGCTGGTAGGGCGTCACCAGCAGGCAAAGCAGCAGGGTAGGTGAGTGGTCATGCGAGAGGGCAAGGCAGAACGAGGTGGGGAGAGGCCGAGGAAGCTACACAGCTCTCTAAAGGTGGCGGCACACTAGGGTAGCATGCTACTTGCTTTTGTTATTTCGTTTTAGTTGAAACGACTTCAGTTACAACATTCTAGACTTTCGTAAAAACATCTCAGCAAAGTGTCTAACGTTCGTATAGATTTAACTTCTTAATTCGTCGTTCAGCTTCTCAATGTGATGCAAGAGTAATTCGACACATGGAAATTTGAAAAACGAAAGATCGTAACCGAAGTCGTTTCTATTCAAACGAAGTAGCAAAAGCAAGTAGGATGCTATCGAGAAATGCCTAGTGTGCCGTCACCGTTTTCGAGAGAAGTCACAGATGATAGAGCGGACCTAGCATTCAATGAGTAGAACTTAATTCACTGTTTTTTTTTTGTTTTTTTTTGTATAGACTAAATACTGGAGGGAAAGAACATTAAGAATATATTGAAGAAAGTCGCATGAGCTTACAAACAATTAGTAAAGTTGTTGCATAAACTAGTTTATTTTTTCCATAAACTTCAACTCTGTTTTTATATTTTTTCACACATGGAGAGTTGGCAACCCTCTTTCTATTATCTTCAGGCAATGAAACAGGAACCGTTGCCAGCCACTATGGGGCTGCGGAATTATCACTAAATGAAACGTGAGGCAAACATTTTTATTATACTTTTTCCCCACTATTCCCATACTCTACTTTTTTCTGTCATATATGTTAAAAAATCTCTACTTCCAGTCCCTATTTTGTTTTAGTACATTTGTCCATTCCCGAGCCGTAAACATTGATAAAAATGTCCTATTTCTCTCTTTATTCCCTTCAGTCTGTTTCATTAAAGAATCTTCACAGTTCTACCTTCTTGAAATATCTAACTTTTCTATATGAGTCATCTTTCTTGCGCTCCTTGCTGCCACATGGAATTCAAGAACTACGTTATTACTCATTCCCGTAGAACACTGGTATTACAAGTATCTGGTAATGTTTGGTCCTTTAGTGAGCCGCAAATTCAGTCTGGCTGGCATGTCTTTGCCCCTCAACCTCGACGTTTCTTTGACACGTTGTATCATTACGTTGGTCATTGTTATAGTAGGAGTGTATATCCCATGATTCTTTTCTTCTGTTGGCTTGCCAATCATAACAATTCACTTCCTCACAATTGAAGTTACTTATAATTTTTTTCTAGTGATTTTTCATATGACAATATCTGTTGGCATTCTACCGTGCTCCGTGTTCTTGTTTAAGAAGCATATACGTCACCGTAATGTTTGTTTCATTACGCTCTTCAGTTGCTATTCATTTATAAATCAATTCAGCCTTTCGTTTTTCCAGATTCAAATTATACACAATTCTATTTTTCAGCTCTACTATCATCACGCCTTCTCTCATTTTACGTTCTTTGTCCTTTATCCACAGACTGTACTTTCTATCACCCACTTAGATATCCTCATTTTATTTAGTTTAGTCTCAACAAAGTATTTATATCCAATTTCCACTCTCGTATAATTATTCTCTAACCTAACTGATAGTACGCATTTACATTGGTGTATACAACTCTTAAATTCTTTACATGATCTTTACTTATTTATTTATTTTATCTACATCTTTGATACTACAGGCGGGACGCAGGGATGGCCCGTCATCCAGGAGGAGCCGGAGGAGAGGGAGGGAGGGAGGGGTGGTAAGTGGGAGTGGAGTGGGTGGGGATGAAATGGGTGGGAGTGGAATTATGCCTTTTGACCCTGACTACCTCCCTTGTAAAGGGGAAAAAGCCGTTGGTATATGAATGTATAATTCTTTGACACCACTTCCTCAATTCTGGATCTACCAGTTTCTAATAAAACTCCTATTCCCCATGCTCGTCTTCTTTGTCTTAGGTTCATTAATTAGCCCCTTTGTTTTTTATTCTATATTACTCTAATGCACCTCTCACGAACTGGATAAGGAACACTGTATTACTGATATTTCGACTACAAGTCTTCTTCAGAGTCTTGATCCAACCTGTGCTTTTCCACCACCTTTTCCACGCAGCTGTCTCACCTTTAACTAACATCCCTTTTTATCCAGACATCTTGTCTTTTTCTGCCAATTTTCATACCCTACTGATTATCCCATTGACTGTGAATTGTTATTTAAGCTTGATTTTTATTGGCCGGCACCCCCACCTCCACTCCTTCACATAACTAACCTAGAAACTTACAAAGGATTGCAAAGGAAGATCATGCCGACAAGAGACCTGTTGGTCCATAACTTCACTCTCATCAAGTGCTGAATCATTACTGTTCATATATCTCTTTGGTTTTCTTTAGGTCGTGCATTTCTCGTTCATTTTTTTTATCTGATGTAATGTGATCCTTTTGCCATTATAGAAATATAATTTTTTTCTTTCTTTCTTTCACAGATGCATCTCTATTCTTACTGCTTGACTACGTTTTTTCAATATTTTATTGATCTTCCTTCATTTGCTGTTCCAGTATCCCTTTTAGCTTAACTTTATCTTCTTCAAGAACCTCCATTCTCTCTCTCTTTCTCTATAGTTTTTGTCTAATATTCCTGTCGTTTAGTGTTGCTACGCTGTCAGTCTTAACTTAACCTTGTTCTTTTTTGTTATTATAACTTCCCTGTTATTGTTTCATGTCATCCACAAAACTGTTTTTTAATTCGTTTAACTTTATTCCTTGTTTTGAAGGCTGATACACAGTTTCACTTCCACTTACAATGTTTTCAAATACGAAACCAGAAAGGATGACCATCTTCTCGTCATCATCTTTTGCGTCTGCCATGTTTTCAATCAAAGCTCACTTATCAATCCTCACATTTCCATTTCATTATTTTTTTCGTGATGATGATGATTATATGGTTTAACGTCACAGCTCCCCTCTTTCGAGAGGCTAAAACGGTGCCCCTTACAGAGGACTCTGTAGGGTAAAATATAGTGAGCCATGCCCTTGGATCAACTTCGCCGACGGCAGGGTTTGAACTGCCATACCCTTGACCTTTGCCGCAAGTAACGACGGCCTAACCCGTTCGGCCGACAATCTTTTTCGCACTACCGATATTTTTTCCTCATCACCTTTCATCCTCCCATATATCACAATAGGTATTTAAGTGTTGACGATGGTGTTCCACATTAACATCTTTAGTTTCCGTCCAATAGAGTTGGACACCTACTTTAACAAGGGCGATGCAGGTCTGAACTCGTAGTAATGAATTCAAACTAGACAAATTTAGGTTTAAGAGAGAAGTAGGCAAGAACTGGTTTACCAACATTGGTTAACGAATAGAATAAACTTAGTAATCATGTAGTGAGCGTCAAAACAGTTGATTGTTTTAAGAGATGAGATAACTTTAAGGATAGGGATGGCAGGTGATAAGGGACATGGAATGGAACTGCCTGGTGTAGGCCTTATGGTTTCTTGCAGTCTACTCCATTCTTAGATTCTTCGATTCAATCGCACGGGCGCTGTGTGTATGCGTGCATGTATGTATGTGTGCATGTATGTAACTAGGAATCAGGGGAATCTTACACAGGATCATTCATTTGAACATGAGAGTAGGTAATTGTCTGTGGCGCTCCCTGGGAAGGACTCTCCAGGTGGTGGGAGAGTCTCAGGTGAGTTTGCCATCCATCGATCTTCCGCTCAGGAAGACTTGAAGGTTATCTTGCTCTATGTTGATATGTGGTGGAGGGGAGTGGAATGGGTGGGAGTAGGTACATGCTTTTCACTTGGCTACCTCCCTTGCAAGGGGGAAGACGCTTATGGTATATGGATAGATAGATTTTTTTTTTTCTAATTTGTTGATATGTTTGCTGGCCGAGCAGGTTATAGCGTCACTACTTGTGGTGGAGGTCGAGAAGATGGCAGTTTGATCCCTGTCGCCAGCGAGTTGGACCAGGGATATGGTTGATTAAATTCCACACAAAGGGTTCTGTAAGGGGCACCGTCCTAGCCTTCTGATAGGGAGAGTGCGCGACTTTAAACCGAATAAATCATCAGTCATTATAATGTTTGTGACACCACATATAAACTCCATACTTTAGAACATGAAACCAATTATTGGACTTAAATTAGACAAATTTAGGTTTAAGAAGGAAATAGTCAAGAACTGGTTTACCAGCAGAGTGGTTAACGAATGGAATAGACTTAGTAACCATGTAATGAGCGCTGAAACTAATGGTTGCTTTAAGAAAAGATAAGATAACTTTCTGTATAGGGATGATAGCAAGTAATGGACATGGAACTGTCTAGTGTAGGCGTTATGGTCTCTTGCAGTCTCCTCCATTCTTATGTTCTTATGCAGAGTCTGGCAGACACATTTTGAGGTTCCTGAATGGTGTTGGGACTGTTATATCCTGTATCCAATCATTATTATTGGGGAAATCTGTTTACATTGTATTGTTGGATTTGGGCTCGTGAACACACTGAAGGTTGAAGAGGAGTTTGTGAAAAATGTCCTTATTTAATTTAGATTTTAGGGCATTTTCAGAGTATCTTATCATTTTACTGTAGGTTCTGTTAGCCATTCATACAGTGTAGAAGAGAAACACTTGATCTATCGCCACCTTGGTTCTTGGGTTCAAAGTGTGTAAGGTGGAACGCATCGTTAAACCTAAGCCTAAGCGCAAACTGAGACGCAGGCGACACAGACGACGCAGCACAAAACAAAGGCAGACCTTCTGTTGCTGAATTGAAGTACAGTTTGAACTTCTCTCTCACTTGAAATGCTGAGGTAGTACGCCTAGAAGCATTTCAAGTGAAAAAAGAAGTTCAAACTACTTCAGTTCGGCAACAGGAAGTCTGCCTTTGCTGTGTGCTGCGTCGTCTGTGTCATCTGCGTCTCAGTTTGCGCTTAGGCTGACACACACCAAGTGATTTTGTAATCCAATGTTGTTCCTTTTGATCGCCAATGAGGGTATTCTGTTGAATGTACAGATTGTGTTTGTAGGATCCTGCATTATTTTCGATGCACTCTGTAGTGCATAACTATAATGTATGCCAAAGTTCTATAGTTGAATGCAAATACATATCTGAGCCTAGATGAAGTAATGAACAGAAAGATTATAACAAGTTTATGTATATGTATATGTACTGTACATGTATATGTGTATGTGTATATTTATAGTTGTGTATATCTGTATATGTATATGTATTCGTATATATGCATATATGTATATGTGTCTTTGCATGTGTGTGTGTATATGTCCATGTATATCGTTTATGTGCATATGAACATATATACATCCATGTATATTGTGTAAATGTTACTTGTATAAGGAGTAGTACCAGTAAAGCGATGTTTAAAAAGAAGCTGAAGATCCATCTGCTCACTGAGTGCCACGACTTAAACGAAAGAAATATTAGAGTTAACTACAAATGCTAAAATGATGATGTAAGATAGGGCCATGCCAAGCGCTGTCATCGGTGGAGCGTGGACCTTCGAATCGACACCTCAAGTACCAAGTATTAAGTAACAAGTATTTTGACAAATATATTGCGTATAAGGCCAAGTTGACCACCCAATTCTCTTTATTATGGGAAGAGATGCATTTTCTCTGACGCTGTCTCCGCTTTTATACGGCTCCTTTGCATCGAAGAGTCACTATGACACACTGTTTTGTTTTCTCAACAATTTACATAATGTCATTTGATATACTGGATGAAAATAATTTTCCTCCAGCATATTTCCATTCCGAAAATTGCTGACTGCAAATCTGCTCCAACAGTTGGACGAAAAATAGCCTAGAATGATAACCATTTTACTCAGATTTCGCGACGTTCAAAAGGTCCGTGAGGTAGGCCAGTAGTATGATGCCAGTATCCTACTGTCATACTGTCGCCAGTTGATTTTATTATACTAACCAAATCCCTATATTTGCCCCGAAAGTCGTGGATATAAGCTCAGACGAACTAAAGCTTCGAGTTATAGAAAAACTTTCTAATTTCATGCCTAGTTATTAGAATTTGTATCCTCGTACGGATTGTCTGTTGAGGATTATACATCCTCTCTTTTCCTGTCCATGTATAAATCGCTCTTTCTCTTTCTAAACAAAGAAGTGTTCTAAACTTGACCTAATTCTGAGGCAAAGACCAGGTCGTCAAAGCAGTCAAATACTGCTATGTATACCCTCGACAGTCAGTCTCTTTTGTTTGCGTTGCTATTATATCATCCCCTTCTTCTCTGCCTCTCAACGTACAGGAACACCCCCCCTAACCCCCTTACCCTCCCATCCCTACTCCTTTACCTACTTTCCTCGTTGCTACCTCTCCTGTTGCTCCTGCTAAGCTATATGCATTGCAATATCTTCATTTGCTGGAGCCTGACCTCCTGCTGAGCACATCACGTGATCCATCAAGGCGCGACGTCCCCAATACACCATACTGAAATGAGATGGGCCTGGATGCAGGGTGAGGTGGTAGTGGTGCCGCCGTTGGTAATGTTGGAAGGAGGGAAGGAGGGAGGGAGGGGGGAGGAGGGGGAAGGGGATGGCCTTGGGTGCAAGGGTCACCGGGTGGTAGTATCTTAGGCGTAGTTGTTATTGAGGCGAAGATTTCCTCGTGGTGATGTTAACCCCCCCTCCTGACACACATACACATACACGCACGCACACACACACACACACACACACACACACACACACACACACACACACACACACACACACACACACACACACACACACACACACACACACACACACTAACTCGCTCACTCAATCATTCACACGCACACACACACGCGTGCACACATACTGACACACACACACGCGTACACACACAGACACGCACACACACACACACACACACACACACACACACACACACACACACACACACACACACACACACACACACACACACACACACACACACACACATTAACTCGCTCACTCAATCACTCACACGCACACACACACGCGTGCACACACACAGACAGACACACACACACAGACACACAGACACACACACGCGTGCACACACCCACACACACACACACACACACACACACACACACACACACACACACACACACACACACACACACACACACACACACACACACACACAGACTAACTCGCTAACTCACTCACTCATTCATACGCACACACAATTGAGCATTGTGATGTTTTTATCTGTTTTCTCTCTCGAATGACTAGGTTGAGTTCTGTGGAAAGGCCAGAAACTGTTACATTTAATTTAAAACAAAATTATTTCATTCAGCTGATGAGTAGAAGATGGTTGTTTGTGAAATCCTGTTTTGCAAGGATTGGACTTTTGACAAGAAACTATAATTAATGAAACTAAATAGATAGATAAACGAATAAATGATAATCAACAAGGAGTCTTCATTATGTTACACTCAAGTACTGATACAATACACATCTCTTTGCTGTCTAGCTTTTATTCCAATTATCACTATAGTCAGACACTCTCCCTCAACATTTCAATTTAACTATCCTACTCCATCTCCTAGACAGTTTAGATTTAACCAGTGATTACCTTGTAGGGTCCGCAAGCCTTGTGTGATTGGATATCTATTGAAGAGCGAAACCATTTTGCCAAAATTGATTAATGTTACTTGCTGAAGGAAGCTTCTGAAGTCTTCGACTCCTTGAAATCCATGCAATACTTTGAAGCTCTTTTTCTAACGTTGAGACTTTAGTTAAGAGTTAGTTCTGTGCTTAAAGGAAGTAAAATAACATTAACTAATCCATACAATCATGCGTAACACTTCAGGTTTTGATTGGGATCATTTCAAAAGACTTTTTGAGCCTCGTGTAATACCTCGAGAATCTTTTTTCAACTGAGACTTAGGCGACACAAGCGACGCAGCTCAAAGCAAAGGCAGACTGCCTATTGCTGAATTGAGGTACAGTTCTTATTCACTTGAAATGATTCTAGATGCACTACCTGAGTATTTCAAGTGAGAGAGAAGTTCAAACTGTACTTCAATTCAGCAACATGAAGTCTGCTCTGTGCGGTGTCGCCTGTGTCGCCTGTGTTCCCTGCGTCTCAGTTTGCGCTTAGGTTTAGTTGAGTTATTCCCAGGCTTATACGAACTGACATAACATCAACTAACCCCCTACAGGCTTGGAGAACAGTTCAGGTTTTGACAGGAATAATTTCAAGACTAGTATTCAGCTGAGTGAGGATCCAAGACTATCTATTTATAGTAGATATCTATATCTACCTACCTATATCTACCTATACCTACCTTCCTAC
>NC_134784.1:12311938-12369438 GCF_046742065.1 Oratosquilla oratoria
AAAATAATCCCGACTTTTGCTATTCATCTACAATGTCTCTTGATCACAACTTTTCACGGGCGCTCAGGCGAGACATCTTGCGGAGACTTCGTCAACCTCCCCCTTCCCCTCCCCTCCCCCCTCCCCCTACCTAGGTCACCCACAACGATACCCACGATACCATCCACAACACAAAATACAATTATCATTGTCATACCAACCGCGGTCACCACAAAATAACAAATCTTGAGTCTGCCTCTTGTTCTACTTGTTCAAGTTTTGAGGTCGACGTTGAAGCAAAAGAGGCTTCGAATAGACGACCTATAGGTTCTGGAGGTCTTTCACATCACAGACTCACACATGTCGTCAATTCGAAAATCCATCGAAGACTTTTTTCTCGATTATGCTAAGAGGGGTGGTGAAGAAGTTGTGGTCATGCAGAAGTTACATACATACATACATACACCAAGGGCTTTTTCCCCCTTACAAGGGATGTAGCCAAAGTCAAAAGGCATCTCCAAATACTCCACTCCCATTCACCACCCCTGCCTACCTCTTTTCTTGGCTCCTGGATGACGGGTCATCCCTGTATCTCGCCCACTGCCCTGGGTCAGAAGCTTTGCAGCAGGACGCAGCACAATTAAGAGACAGCAGAAGTTACTAAAGAAAATTCGACTCAATGGAAACTGCGTTAGTGAATGTCGAGAAAGAGGTGTTCCAGTAAGAGATAGGCAAAGTGTTTATAATATCGAGTGCTAAAGAAAAAGAAGAGGAAGAAGAAAACGGGGATGTAAACTGAAAATTTGAAACACTGAAGGGGAATATGTTTTATCTCCACCAGTTGCTACGTTTCACAGCAATCCTTCAAGGAGTTTAAAGCTCAATCTGAAGAAAACTTCTGGACAAGGACGTGGAAATGTTCAAAGTGGTATCATTAGTTAAGATTACATCGTACGAATTGTGCAGTCGAATATCTCTCATGTAAAGGAGAGAAAAAGGGCAAGACATGGAGATAGGACTGGAGTCTAGGGATTATCATCACCGCCACCATCATCATCATCACCACCATTGCCACCACCATCATCACCACCAACATCACCATCATCACCATCACCGCCATCACCACCACCATCATCACTACCACCATCACCACAACCATCACCACCACCAACATCACCGCCGCCAACATCACCACCACCAACATCACCACCACCAACATCACTACCACCATCACCACCACCAGTATCATCACCACTACCACCAAGATCATCACTACCATCCTCGTTATTTTCCTCCTCCTCATCATCATCATCACAACCGTTACCCCCAGCACCATCACCATCTTCATCGTTATTTCATCACCATCGTCATCATCCCATCAGGATCGTCATCACTGTTATCATCACCGTCGTTTACATCACTGCCGAAAATGTCATCGTTAATTTCGTTGTGCAGTCTCGGTATTCGTCATTGTTCTTGTAATCGTCACTGTACTCGACACTTCCATATTAGGTAGTTATACTGTAGGAGTCGCTGTCGCCTAAATGGGTTATCACACTGGGCTTACACGGGCTTCACCAGCGCCGACAGTTGAGAGTTTGAGTAAAAACGATTTCGGTCACAATGTTCTATTTTTCAAGTCTCCAAATATCAAATTATACAGTATATTCGTCATATATAGCAAAGCTGAATGATGAACTAAGAGATTGTAAATCTATACGAATGTTAGACATACTGTTGAGATGTTCTTAGAGAATTCTAGATTTCTGTAAGCGAAGTGATATTCTAGTTATTCAGATGGAGGTTGGGGGTATGATGTAGGAGGAAAAATAACCCAGTGTGATAACCTCTTAAGTTTTAATCAATGTCACATACATTATCCATATGTTCATATTATATGTGGAGCTCTGACTCGACAAATCCCCTTTCAACCACTCATTACTTGAATTTTCTCTGCCACCTTTCTTTCTGATTCTTTTCTCTCTTTTGACTTGGGGAGTTTCTTTGCTTCCTCTTTCATGATTACATCTCGGCCTCTGTACTACTTCCTTCATTGCCCTGTAGTTTTATTTGCTTTCTTTAAAATCTTCTGTCAATTTTCTTGTTCTTTTGCTCTGTCATTTTTATCTCTATTGCCGAGGCAAATAATTTCTTTAGTTACTAACGTTCCCCGTTGAGCATCTGATCTTTTCTTTTCTAATAATTTTCAAAGTCATGGCGTACTTTTCTTCGAGAACCGACATTTGTTTTCATCAACATATCTCATTTAATCTATTCCATTAATAATTGTTACCCTTCTCTCTACTAGTTGTTCCTCTGTTGATATTTCTTTCCCGTTTAATTCTTGGTTTCAGACAATTACCCTGTATTTCTTTGTTTTGGCTAAGGAGTTCATGAATTTTTCTTCAGATTGAGCTCTAAAAATCCCTTGAAGGATTGCTGTGAATTACAGCAACTGGTGGAGACAAAATATGTTGCCCTTCAGTGTTTCAGTTTGTATCCCTTTTTCAGCTCTCGATATCATAAACACTTTGCCTACCTCTTATTGGAAGTCTGAATCGATATTTCTTTTCTGGGGCCGCCGATTAAATGAAGCACCCTTGTGTAGGTGTGCTATGTCTTGCTGCATTACTTAACCCAGGGCAGTGGACGAGATGCAGGGATGACCCGTCATCCAGGAGGAGCCAAGAAAAGAAGGGGGGAAGGAGGAGTGGTGAATGGGAGTGGAAGGGGTGAGGATGAAATGGATGGAAGTGGATTTATGTTTTTGACTTTGGCTACCCCTCTTGTAAGGAGGAAAAAGCCCTTGGTGTATATATACGTATATGTATATATATATATATATATATATATATATATATATATATATATATATATATATATTGCAGTAATTCACAAGGCACACGTGAAAATAATATGCAGAAAAAACCACTGGGAAATAAGAAGCTTAGTCCGAACGTTTTCGTCTATTTAAGACATTATCAAGGAATACACAGTTACAGAGACAAAGGTGGATATATATACATAAAGTAAAAGACAAGCTAGGAACATGGAAAGTACACACAAGATGCTTCACAATCAGGTAGAGCCGATGTTTACATATACGGACGTTTGGTCCATGACGTTACGTCACCCCCGCTTAGTAGCACTTGGAGAAGTTCTTACAATTTTATCAATAACAAAATCATCAAGTTTAAATAATCCTAAACTTAAATTGATATTATGGTCAAAGGTTTGTTTAATATGACTGGATTCGATGATGTTTCTTTCTAATAAGGATCTACAAGAAATTATTACATTCGAATTATCCCAGTCAATAGGATGATTGTGGTCTCTTACATGGACAAAGAGGCCACTGGAACTTTGCCCACTCCTTACACTATATTTGTGCTGATTTATCCTAGTTTTTAAGTCTTTACCAGTTTGGCCGATATAAAATTTGTTACATTTAAGGCATGGAATAGAGTAAACACAACCCTCGTTTGCTTCAGGTGAATTTTTAATGAGCTTACTTTTTATAGTATTATTTTTGAAAACCAAGTTGATGTTGAATTGTTTGAGAATATTAGGCAGACCAATTAATTTCTCACTGTAAGGAAGAACCAAAAGGTTCTTTTTGTCAAATACTTTTCTTACGTGTGAGGTGTTATGGAAAGTTTTGTAAGCCATTTTATGAGAAGTGTTTACTAAGTGCTTTGGATATTTTAATTCAGAAGCTATGCTATATATCTTCCTCAGCTCATCATCCAAAAATTCCAGGCTACATATCCTGTAAGCTCTAAGGAACATAGAACTAAAGACAGAAAGTTTTGTCTTCTGATGATGAGCCGAGTAAAAGTGGACATATGATGCGACATTAGTAGGTTTTCTATAAACGTCATATTTAAATTGTTTACCATTTCGATGAATTAAAATATCCAAAAATGGCAACTTATTCTCTATTTCTATTTCAAAAGTAAATTTGATTGAAGGGACCATACCATTTAGTTTTTCAAGAAATAAATCTAAGTTACGATTAACTGGCCAAAGACACAAGATATCATCAACATATCTTTTCCACACAACTTGTTGGGGAAGAATCCTAGGTAGTAAGAAAAGTATTTGACAAAAAGAACCTTTTGGTTCTTCCTTACAGTGAGAAATTAATTGGTCTGCCTAATATTCTCAAACAATTCAACATCAACTTGGTTTATATATATATATGGTGTGTGTGTGTGTGTGTGTGTGTGTGTGTGTGTGTGTGTGTGTGTGTGTGTGTGTGTGTGTAAGTATTTAGTTCTCAGTTTCAATAATTATCTTGTGTATTTTTGTTTTGGCTAAAGAGTTCACGAGTTTTAGAATAGTGCTCAACTTCCCTTAATGGGGTTTTCCAATCGTTTCGTTCCTCTGTACCCCTTGGTCATTTTCATAGATTCCCGTGTACCCCTAGATATAAAAAAACAATGAAATTTATATTTTTATATTATTTTATTATGGAATCCGTATGTGTAGACCGCATAAGAATCTTATTGGTGATAACATCAATAAACTAAACTCAGGTGATTTATGAAATATTTTTATCCATCACATACTTATATTCTTAATAATTATTGTACAGTAGTGGTTAATCCCTCAGGCCTAATGTACCCCCTGAGAAGTGCAAATGTACCACTGGAAGTACATGTACCCCAGGTTGGGAACCCCTGCCTTAAGCCATTCCCTGTCGTCTCCATGTCTTCGCTTCTCTTGCACAGATATTGAGGAGCCAGACGAAGAGGACCCCAGGCGAGCTGAAGCAAGCGGGACTAAGGAAGAGATCTTCCCTTTGCGGTTATACAAGATAATTGTATTCATGTAGGACTGATTTGCTTAGCTGTTCTGTCTTTATGTTTGGATTTGCTCATAAGGCGGATATCTGGTAGTTTCACGGAAATTGAAAAAAGGCTGGTAGGAAGGGGAATAGCCCACAGGATCGTTTCTTAATCGAAAATATTTGTTTTTGTAGTGAACAAATGGCTTTTGAATGGGCTCTCCCTCAATGTTGTTGTTATCATTATCAGTTTACGAAAACAACATAAGTGTGATACGTCATCGTTTTGTAACATTTTGAAGGCGTGTGAAGAAAACATCAAACGTTTGAAGACGTGTAAAGAAGACAACAAACCTTTGAAGATGTGTAAAGAAGACATCAATTCAGGCGTTGTGAACAAAGGACTTACGAACTCTCGGTTAGTAAATTGGGGGTGCAAACTAGCTGTCACCCGGGCGCAATCAGACCATAAAAAAAACGCAATGAGGAGAAGGAAAATGATGACCTGGTGGCGATCCATCACGGCACATGCGCACAAGGTCCCGAGACCTCGCCGGGGAGTCGACAAGAAGATGAACGAGAATTTGATGATCTGGAGGACATTTACAGCTTCGCTAGATGATTTTCACAATTGCTTGTGTTTCCAAGAGCACAGATGACTTTTATTGATTAACGAGAAAAAAAATTGAAAGTGATGGCATAAGCTATGAATTAAGAGGAAAGCATAAAAAAAAACTTGTTTCGTGGGGACCTGCGGGTGCACCACGCGTCTACCATTTGAATCTCCAGCCTTTCTGGACAGCAAATCAATTGTCTGTGTACTAACTTGGTTACATGCTGGTCACGGTAATCTGTCGTAGGTTCGTGTGTTAGCTGTCTCGAGGCTCTACACCGACTCGCCGTCTAGAAAGGGTGACTTTTCCATTGACGAACATCCTCACCGACCCTAACAGATATTTGTGACTGCATGTCATGTCAGAGGGTCTCGGCGTTTTTCTTTATGGAGTCTTCGTTGTACGTTGTTCATCATTCCTCTGGGATATGAGTGGGGGTGGGGATGGTGTTCCAAAACTTTATCAAATCGTCTGGCATCCAATAATTACCACTCGTTTCAGTTTTATTTCCCTATTTGGGAAGTCCCCAAGGAATTTATAGAAAATCACTGAACTAAGTCATCTCATTCCATTTTGATGTTTTGGTGTATATCTGAACTGTGTGGTTCGGTGTGTTTACTTAGCTATAACTGAATTGATTTTAGACCTGTACGGCCTTTTGGGCAGTGGTTGAGCTGTGATAAGAATTTAGGGGGGCCATGCCCTAGTTTTACAAATCATATGCAATATGAGGAATCTAAAAAAATAGAATCTATCACTGTTCTGGCAGAAGATAATAATGATTGTCAACTTTGTAATAAAGCATATGGTTTCTCTTCATCAACATTTTATTATTATTGTTATCATTATATTTTTTATGGCAGGGTGGAATTTGGGAGAAAAGTGAAAGGGAGCCACACGAATGTTGAGAATTCATGAAGAAGGGAAATGGAGTGAAAAAGATTGAGAACCACTGCCCCCCTAGGGCAAACTTTGCCAGCACTCCAGATCCAGACTCTTGATCTCCTGAGGTCCTCCGGCGAGAGACACTCAACATGAGCACGGAGCAGTGACGAGCAACCACCCCGCAACGCAAACGGCGGGGGCTCTGTCCCTCCACACCACGTAGAGTAGGGGCCAGCACACAGGCCACCGCACGATGACTCTTATCTGGAAGAGACGCTACTAGACACAGGAAAAAAAAAAAAAAAAATCCGACAGCTTCTTTGTGTATGCAGATAACTTGGGACTTGTGTGCATATCGAAGCTTGCAATGTCATGATCAGGAGATTTGGGGGGAATTTTTTTTTCGTGGTGTCTGTGAATTTATTTCCTTATTGGTTATTATGTTTAATACGCGTATATCTATCTAAATAATTATATATATATATATATATATATATATATATATATATATATATATATAATTAATATTGCATGAGGATGTGAAACGCATTAATTCTGATTTGTGTATAGAAGGTCGTATGTATTTCCTATGCACAGAAAAGTATGCCTATTTACACACACACACACACACACACACACACACACACACACACACACACACACACACACACACACACACACACACACACACACACACACACACACATATATATATATATATATATATATATATATATAATATATGCATATATATATGTATATATATGTATGTATATATATATATATGTATATATATATATATATATATATGTATATATATGTATAAGTTAGACAATTTTATTGTGAAAAAAGTAGTAGCCCAAACGTCCGCTGCCGCGAACGGGTCAGGTTGACATTAGATCCTCGCAACCTCTCCTGGTTCCTTCCCTGACCTCATACTCTTTGTATATATTCTTGTGTACTTTTTCTTTTCTATGTACCCTGAGGATGTCTGAATAGACGAAAGCGCTTGGTCATCAGTTTTTCTTTTTCCTTGATGGTTTTTCCGCGTATGTATATATATGTATATATATGTATATATGCATATATGTATATATGTATATATGTATATATGTATATATATATATATATGTATATCAATCAATCAATCAATCAAATCAGCCATCCCGAGTCCACTGCTGAACAAAGGCCTCCTTCATAGCAATCCATGATTCACACGACCGCGCCAACATTTGCCACTTCACTCCTGCAAACTTCTCTATCTCGTCTCTCCACCTTTTGTCTGGTTTCCCTCTTCCATGCTTCCTATCTCGCGGCGTCCACTCAGTTAAACACTTGCTCCATCGCTCATCAGTCGTTCGCACCAACTTACCTCCCCAATTCCACTTCCTCTCTTTTACCGCCTCCACAATATCTCTCACTCTAGTCTGCTCTCTCACCCAACTTGCTCTCTTTCGGTCTCTCAATGTTATTCCCATCATTGATCTCTCCATTCTCCTCTGTGCAGTCCTTAGTTTTGTTTTCATCGCCTTCATTTGTTTCCAAGTCTCACACTCGTATATTATTGCTGGCAGAATGCATTGATTGTAAACTTTACCTTTCAAACATAAAGGTAGAGAGCCTCTCAGGATTTTATTATACTTACCAAACACTTTCCAACCAATTGTATTGCGTCTCTTTATTTCATTATCATGACCTTTCGTCACTTTCACCATCTGGCCTAAATAATTATACTCTTCAATTTCTTCAAGAGTCTCATCATCGATTATAATCTCTTTACTTTGAACTTTCGTGTTGAACATTACTTTGGTTTTACTCTTATTCATTTTTAAACCTACTTTGAGACTTTCCTTGTTCAGATCACTCAGCATATCTTGCAAGTCTTCTGCTTTTCTGAAATAAGAATAATGTCATCTGCAAATCTTAGGTGGTGCAAATATCGCAATTAATCTTCAAATCTTTCTCTTCCCAACTCAACCTTCTGAAAATCTCTTCCAAACAGGTTGTAAATAATTTGGGTGAAATGGTATCGCCTTGCCGTACTCCTTTCTCGATCTTGATCTTTTCTGTATCTTTATGTAGTCGAATTATAGCGGTACCTTTCGCGTAAATCTTTTCTAAAACCCTTACGATCTGTTCGTTTGTACCCTGATAGTGTAACGAGTTTAATGCTGCTATTTGTTCTACTGAGTCAAAGGCTTTCTCGTAATCTACAAAAGCTAAACAAAGAGGTATATTGTATTCTGTCGTCTTCTTAATTAGTTGATTTATCGCCTGCAAATGATCTAGAGTCGAATATCCACTCCTAAAGCCTGCCTGTTCTCTCGGTTGGTTTCCATCTAAAACTTGGCTTATTCTATTTGTAAGGATCTTGGAGAATACTTTATATACATTTGATAGTAAGCTAATCGGTCGATAATTACTAAGGTCCTTCTGGTCTCCTTTTTTATGAAGCAGAGTCATTATAGCATTTGCACCACGCATCAGGAACGCTTTCCTGACGTAAACAATGGGTGTACAACTGAGCTAACTTAATATGAACTTCTTTCCCTGCGTCTTTCAACAGATCTATCGATATACCATCTTCCCCAGGTGCTTTTCCTCGTTTCATAGTTTTTAGAGCAAATTCTACTTCTTCCTTTGTAATCTCTGGTACACTACTAACGTCTACACATGAACTTACTGACTCAACTACGGTCTTCGACGAGTGAAGCTCTTGATAAAATTCTTCCACTCTTTTTACCATTCTGTCTCTGCAGTTTATGATTTCTTCATTTCTATCTTTGAAGCATATCATTTGCTGTATTCCCAAAGCATGTCTGCTCTCTGTCGCTTTAATACTTTTACCTTTCCGAATAGTTTCCTGTAATTCATCCATGTTTTTCTTTCTTTTCTCTAATTTCTGCCTTTTGTTGACAAGCTTGTTTAGTTCTACTCTTCCTATTTCGTCTTTCCTGCTTTTAATCTGCATGGTCCTCCTTCTTTTAATTAGTTCATTTGTAGCTAATGATATTCACTAAATTTAAATTCATATCTTCAACGGTGTCCTCGTTGGATCTTAGCACTTCGAATCTATTTTTAATTTCTATCTGAAATTTCTTATTATTATCCTTAACCTTTGCAAGGCTGATTTTCTTTTTTAAAATTAGTTTATTTCTCTCGGCTCTGAAATCAGATTTAGCTGTGCAACCTACCATTCTATGGTCGCTACCTATTGACCGTAACTTTGCTAGCACTCTTGCTCTTATCTCCTGATATGAAGTCTACTTCGTTCTTTGTTGTTCCATTTGGACTTCTCCAGGTCCATTTGCAACCTACACGCTTTTGGAAGAAAGTGTTCATTATCCTCATGTTGTAGTTCTCACCTCTGTCATTTCTTTCATCTGCTCCAAACTTAGCAATGTACGACTCATCTCCCATCTTCTTCCCCATTTTAGCATTAAAGTCGCCTATTACCAACGTGTACTTACTTTTTCTTGATCCATTATCTGACTTAAATCATCGTCTGAACTCTGTGAAGTTGGTGCATAAACCTGAACTATCTTTAGAGTGTACCTTTTACACAGCCTAATCACAATCTAAGCTACCCTGGCTGATAAACTACTGAACTTGACTACGTTACCACCTCTCGATTTATCAAGAATTCTACTCCACTAGATCTTTCTTTGTCCTTGCCTTTATAGTAGAACAGGTGGTGACCACCTTGTAATTGTATCAGTTTTTCTTCCACTCTTCGGACTTCGCTCAGTCCTACGATGTCCCACTTGATGTTGTCTATTTCTTCCATTAAACTCTCTAGCCTGTAGTCTCCTGAGAGACTTCTTACGTTGTAGGTATAGATCTTCATTTTATTCATGTTGTTTAATGTCCAAGACTTTGATCTGCTTGGACAGTGCTTACTCACATTCGGTGGCACACTTCCTGTAAGCACACGAGGCAATGCGGTTGGACCTTTAGGAGACGATGATCCTACAGGAACGCCCGGTTTTGTTTTGGTTGTGCTGTTCATGCTATGAAGGGGGGTTGGCAGTAATCTCATCTCCTTGTCAACTGGTTTCTGATGAGATATTTCTCTGGTGTCACCTTATTCGTTATATTCGGTGAAGCCCTATATATCTATAGGGTGCCCAATGGTCCACGCCGTCATTATGACGGTACCCCATATATCTATGAGGAATTTCCCTGTTCACCATCAGGGACGTGCCAGTTAGCAGTGGGTCCTGCGACTGTGTGAGCTGCTCTTTGTCTGATCTTTCATACAAAACCTGTTCGATATGGGTGACCCTGCAGAGATTTCCTCTCTATCGACATAACTTTTGTAATCATTAAGATTCTCAAGCTTATCCACCACGTCAAGGTGTCAACTCTCGGATAGGATATACATACATGCATACATACATACATATATATAGTCTAAATAAAAATATTCTTCTAAAAAGCACTGTGGAAGTCGGGGACAGGTGGTATTACGGTGACACTTTGTCCTAAAAATATTCTTGAAAAAGCGCTTGCGTAAGTCGGGGTCAGGTGGTATTCTTCTTCTTCTTCTTCGCGTTCTTCTTCTTCGCGTTCTTCTTCTTCTTCGCGTTCTTCTTCTTCTTCCTCTTCGCGTTCTTCTTCTTCGCGTTCTTCTTCTTCTTCTTCTTCTTCTTCCTCGCGTTCTTCTTCGCGTTTTTCTTCGCGTTCTTCTTCTTCTTCTTCTTCTTCTTCTTCTTCTTCGCGTTCTTCTTCCTCGCGTTCTTCTTCTTCGCGTTCTTCTTCCTCGCGTTCTTCTTCTTCGCGTTCTTCTTCCTCGCGTTCTTCTTCCTCGCGTTCTTCTTCGCATTCTTCTTCGCGTTCTTCTTCGCGTTCTTCTTCCTCGCGTTCCTCTTCGCGTTCTTCTTCGTGCTGGGGATCCCGTGTTGGGGTTCCGCCCCGAGGCCGAGGCCGAAGGGGAAAACGAGAGATTAGAGCGCGGAAAGCTGCGGCCGTAGGCCGCTGTTTGCGCAGCCAAGCCCCCGGCGAAGCCCGCGGCTTGTATACATACATATATTATATATATATATATATATATATATATATTGTTACGGGATGGCTGGTTAGTGAAGAGACGTTACGTATAACGGATAATTGCTTAAGAACCAGCTCACTTCTAGAAGCCACTGTAGGACTGAACTATCTGGTCAGGGCCTAGATAATTCGTAAGACTAGAAGTAAAGGTAACAAAGAAGATTCCAGGAAAGGAATATTAAACTAGCGATAAAACTAGTAAACGAAATTATTAATGGAAAATATTTACAGGCAATCAACACAAAAGAGAATGGGCAGTAGGGTCAATGGGACCGTTACATGATTATGAGAATATGGAAATTATCGTTCAAATAAGAAACACAAGATAAGTATACAATATGGTACTATCTAAGTACAAAGAGATCAGGAACATGCATCAGAATAAGTAATAAGTACAAATATAAGTAAAGTAATGCAATGTATATCAGACACGTAATGTAGGCAAAAAGGGTGATCACTTCACACCAATCGTCTCATGAATCTAAACCTAGTTTTTATCAAGAGATCAATATGTGGGAAAATGACAAGGAATGAGCGGTTTCAACCGCTTATATACCATTGGACCGGAAGCGGGATACTTCCGGTTAAGGGTGCGGGTGAGGAGGAGGGTAAGTTAACACGTCAACATGGGTAGTTTTAGGACCCTCGACTTGCTTGAACAATCTATTTATTTAGTAACTGTCAAATCTGTGCGCTCCGAACTATTCAGGATTTCGCTTGTCTGTTTGTTCTACAAGAGTGCGCACCTCTCCGCACGTAGGCAAGATTACATATAGTGGACGGGCGTTACTGCTTAACATTGTTACAATACATACATAGATAAGAAATATGAACATAGTTATGTAATACAAAGGAACACAATTCTATAACATAATTACACATATGACGTGATATCTAATATTACGTTACACCTCCACCGTTTGGGAAAGCTTTTCATTTTCTGTTGAAAAGCTATGTTCTAGAAAGGACGTCGGCTAAAACATTAAAGACGCCTTTTATATGATGAATTGTTAGATTAAAGGGTTGGAGAAATAAACTCCAACGTGTAAGTCTCGGATTCTTGTTTTTCATAGTCTGTAGGAACTTTAAGGGGTTGTGATCCGAATATACTTGAATGGTAGTTGAGGAACCCAGGTAGACTTCGAAGTGGATAAGGGCCTGGACCAAAGCGAGCGTCTCCTTCTCAATTGTTGAGTAGTTCTTCTGCGCAGGGGACAGCTTCTTGCTGTAGTAGGCGATAGCGTGAAGAACTTCATTGTGTTCTTGCAAGAGGGCGGCACCGATACCGGTGTCGCTGGCGTCGACTTGCAGAAGAAAGGGTCGTTGGAAATCGGGTGCCCTTAGAACTGGTGCGTTAGTTAGAAGTGACTTCAGGTTTTTGAAGGCCGTCTCACATGTAGGTGTCCACACGAAGTCGTGGTCTTTTCTCAACAGGTCAGTCAATGGTTCTGCTACATCTGAAAAATTTGGACAAAAACGGCGATAATAGCCACTCATTCCGAGGAATCGACGTACCTCTCTACGATTAGTGGGTGTTGGTACATCATTGATGGCTTTTATCTTGGCGTCTATTGGAAACACTTGGGAATTTCCAACTTTAAATCCCAAATAGGGGACCTGTGTATGTCCGAAATCACATTTGGACAAATTGATGGTAAGGTTTGCTTGGTCTGCTCTATAAAAGAAATTATTTAGGTGTTCAATGTGTTCTGTCCAAGTCTGACTAAATATTATCACATCATCTAGATAAGTTTTTACTCCTGGCAATCCTGCAACCAGATTACTTATCATTCTTTGGTAAGTGGCAGGGGCATTTTTAAGCCCAAATGGCATTGCTCTGAATTGGAACAATCCCTCTTCCGTAATGAAAGCGGTAACTTCTCTTGAGCGAGGGTGTACAGGGATTTGATAGTATCCCCTTAACATATCCAACTTGGATACATACTTGGCAGTTCCTAGACTGTCTATGATATCATCTATCCTAGGGATAGGAAAAGCATCGGCCTTAGTATGGGCATTGATTTTCCTGTAGTCAATGCACAGGCGATAAGAATTGTCAGATTTAGGGACAAGAATGCAAGGAGATGCCCAAGGACTACTGGAGGGTTCAATTATTCCCTGTTGAAGCAGAGTGTTTATTTCTGCTTTTATGAACTCCTTCTTTTTTGGATTGACTCTATAAGGGGCTTGTTTGATAGCTCTTGGCGAGTCTAGAATTATTTCATGTTCTATCAAAGAAGTGAATCTTGGGGAATCTAGAAATAATTTTGGAAAACTTCTTAAGAGAGAAAGAATGTCTTTACCTTGTTTCTCAGATAAGTGTCCTACTTTTATTTGAAGATTTTGTAGTATCTGAGAGTTTTCCAAGGGAATCTCAGGAGGATTAGGCAGGTTATCAGGAGGCTCTTCCGATTCTATTGTGGTAGAGCTGCAAATTGGAATTGGATCTCTGGAATGATAAGGTTTTAAGGTATTTATGTGACAGAGACGGGAACTCTTTCTTCTGTCTGGAGTTTTGATTATGTAGTTGAGATCACTGGCTCTGGACAAGACTTCATAGGGTCCTTTGTATTTAGCCTGCAATGGATCTCCTGGTATGGGAAGATAAAGTAACACTTGATCTCCTGGAGAGAAAGTTCTAAGTTTAGAATTTTTATCATACCGACCTTTCATTACTCGTTGAGCATTCGTTAAGTTCTCTCTTGCCAACTTCCAAGCTTCTAACAACTTCTCTGTGACCTGGGACACGTATTTCAAAGAAGGAACAGGTGGTTCTTCTTTCATCCATTGTTCATGAAGTATCTTTAGGGGACCACGGACTTCATGACCGAAGACTAATTCTGACGGGCTGAATCCAAGGCTTTCTTGAATTGTTGTTCGGGTGGCGAACAACAAAAGGGGGAGTCCGTCTTCCCAATTTCGAGTGTTCTCAGCACAGAAGATTCTTAACATTGTCTTGAGCGTTTGGTGAAAGCGCTCTAGAGCACCTTGTGATTGAGGATGATAGGCGGAGGAAGTTACATGATTTATACCTAGTGTTACAAGAGTTTCTCTAAACTTGTTGGAAAGAAAATTACTTCCTTGATCACTTTGAATGTTCTTAGGAAATCCTACCATAGTGAAATATTTCAACATTTCTCTGATTATGTTTTGAGCTTTAATATTTTTCAAAGGAATTGCTTCTGGAAAATGAGTGCTCATACACATGATTGTGAGAATGTACTGATTTCCTTTACTTGAAGGAGGTAAAGGTCCTACACAATCAATAAGAACTTTTTTAAATGGCTCTTCCATTACAGGAATGGGATGGAGTGGAGCTTCTACAATTTTCTGGTTGGGCTTACCTACAAGTTGACATGTATGACATGTTTTACAATATTGGGCAACATCTTTGACAACCGTGGGCCAATGGAAATGTTGGGTTATGTTGAACAAGGTCTTTCTTACCCCTAAGTGACCTGCTAAGGGAGTATCATGAGCCAATCTTAGAACATTATTCCTGAAACCAAGAGGGAGGACTATTTGATTCCTTACTTGCCATGGCTGGTCAGCGTTTGCGGTGGATGCTCTCCATTTTCGCATTAGGACTCCGTTTTCTATATAGAAACCTCGTGACATATTTTCAACTTCTTCTGGAGATGAAACAATCTCGTACAAATTTTTAAGAGAATGATCTGACTTCTGTTCTTTGATTAATTCTGCTCTAGATAGAGAAACTGGTGAAGAAGAAGATGGGTCAGTTTGGGAGAATAGGGATTCTAAATTATAAGTCTCCTCTTCAGATTTCTTGTACTGAGATCTGGTTACAGCACAAGCGGGAAACAACTGTAAGTTATCTGAAGGTTCTACTGAGGTCTTAGGGTTATTTGTTATTAAGGGAGAAATGACTTTGCTTCCAGCGATGTCATTGGCCAACAATAAGGATATTCCTACTATGGGAAGAGAGTCTACTACTGCTACTTTAACCATTCCGGTTGTTAAATCAGACCGCAAGAAAATATTATGTAATGGAAATTTTACAATTCCTCCAACTCCTGTATATGACTCACCCAGATTCTGCAAGACAGAATTTAAAATCAGACTTTGCTTTGCTCCTGTGTCTCGGAGTATGGAAACAGGATATTGTTGTGAACTACTACTATGAGATATAGTTCCTGAGGATACAAATGGTTTGAAACAAGGATCATGATCTGATGAGGGGGGTTCTACATTACTTGACAATACCGGCTTCTTTGGTAGTGTATCCTGAATAGAGGATTTTGAATCATCTGATTTTATATTACTTACAAGAGTTGGTGTCTTATTGGAGAATGAGGGTGTCAGTCTCTTTCTGCAATTAGAAATGTGATGGCCAACCTGTTTACAATATGAACAAGTTACAGGGGGATTAGTCTTAAACCTTTCCATTCTTTGCCAAGGTTGGTTTGGAGGATATTGATTGAAATCAGACCTGTAACTGAAATGTGATGGGCTAGACCGATTTTCAAAGTGTTTCTTTGGGGACCAAGGATCAGAGTATTTTGTTGAATCTGGAATATATGACTTTGACTTTTGGGATTCCATTTGTCTTGACTTAGGTTTATGATTTAGTGTGAACTCATCAGCCAATACAGCAGCTTTAGTTAAAGTTTCGGGAACATGATCATCTATAAAAATCCTAAGATCTATCTCTAAGGTATTCTTAAACTGCTCCAATAAAATCAACTGTTTAAGTCTATCTAAGGTGTCCGTTTCACTAGCCAAACACCACCTATTGAATAACCTCTCTTGTTGAGCCGCATATTCTACGTATGTTAACTGAGGTGTCTTCCTATAATTACGGAATTTCTGTCTATAGGCCTCTGGTATTAGTTCATAAGCTTTTAAAATACAAGCTTTCATATTATCATACTCGCTTTCTGCTTCTGAAAGAGAAGTATAAATTTGCTGAGCCTTACCCTTAAATTGTGTTTGAATGACTAATGGCCAATTTTCTTTAGGGATTTGTAACTGTTGCGCCAATTTTTCCCACTGAAGAAAGAAAATTTCTGGCTCTCCTTCTGAAAATTGGGGTAGAAGTTTTACATACTTGGAAATATCTATATGACCTTCCTGAACTACGGGTTGTCTATCAACAATCCTAGCTTCTACTTCTGTCTTCTTTAATTCTAACTCTACTTGTTTCACTTTAGCTTCCTCTTCTCTAGCTTTAAATTCTGCCAATTTGATTTTAGTTTCGTCCTCTCTTTCTATTTGTTTCACTTTAGCTTCCTCTTCTCTAGCTCTAAATTGTTCCTCAATTTGCATTTGTTTCAGTTTAGTTTCCTCCTCTTTAGCTTTAAATTCTGCCTCAATTTGCATTTGTTTCAGTTTAGCTTCCTCCTCAATTTCTACTCTCCTGACCTTTAATTCTATCTCCTTAATCTTAAGTTCGGTTAGTCGTGCCTCTATTTCTAACCTATTTGAAGGAATTTGTATAGCTGTAATCTCTTCTGGAGATAAGATCTCATCTTCGATCAGATTTTCAACGAGTTCCTGAAGTATTTTTTTCTTTCGCAAACTTGTATCAATGTCTACTCCAAAGTGCTTGCCTATTTCTATCAAAGTGTCTTTAGTTTGTTTCTTTAAGAAACTTACCTTGGGATTTTGAACGAATTCTTGAACTATATCATCCATCTCTATAAGAATGTGTTAAATACCTGATCCAATATCCTTGGCAAGGGTCGCCACTTTGTTACGGGCGGCTGGTTAGTGATGAGACGTTACGTATAACGGATAAGTGCTTAAGAACCAGCTCACTTCTAGAAGCCACTGTAGGACTGAACTATCTGGTCAGGGCCTAGATAATTCGTAAGACTAGAAGTAAAGGTAACAAAGAAGATTCCAGGAAAGGAATATTAAACTAGCGATAAAACTAGTAAACGAAATTATTAATGGAAAATATTTACAGGCAATCAACACAAAAGAGAATGGGCAGTAGGGTCAATGGGACCGTTACATGATTATGAGAATATGGAAATTATCGTTCAAATAAGAAACACAAGATAAGTATACAATATGGTACTATCTAAGTACAAAGAGATCAGGAACATGCATCAGAATAAGTAATAAGTACAAATATAAGTAAAGTAATGCAATGTATATCAGACACGTAATGTAGGCAAAAAGGGTGATCACTTCACACCAATCGTCTCATGAATCTAAACCTAGTTTTTATCAAGAGATCAATATGTGGGAAAATGACAAGGAATGAGCGGTTTCAACCGCTTATATACCATTGGACCGGAAGCGGGATACTTCCGGTTAAGGGTGCGGGTGAGGAGGAGGGTAAGTTAACACGTCAACATGGGTAGTTTTAGGACCCTCGACTTGCTTGAACAATCTATTTATTTAGTAACTGTCAAATCTGTGCGCTCCGAACTATTCAGGATTTCGCTTGTCTGTTTGTTCTACAAGAGTGCGCACCTCTCCGCACGTAGGCAAGATTACATATAGTGGACGGGCGTTACTGCTTAACATTGTTACAATACATACATAGATAAGAAATATGAACATAGTTATGTAATACAAAGGAACACAATTCTATAACATAATTACACATATGACGTAATATCTAATATTACGTTACAATATATATGATAAGTATTTTAGACAAATTATTTGGATGATGGAGAACATAAACACAGGGGAAGGCTTCCCCTGTGTTTATGTTCTCCATCATCCAAATATATATATATATACATACATACATACATATACCAAAGGCTCTCTCCCCCTTACACGGGGTGTAGCCAAAAAGAAAAAGGCATAGAAATCATTCCTACCCATTTCATTTCCCATATATTCCACTCCCCTCCACCCTCCTCCCTCCCTCCTATCTTGGCACCTCCTGGATGACGGGTCATCCCTGCATCCTGTCCACTGCCCTGGGTCAGAAGCAGTGTCGCAAGACACAGCACATCCACAGCAAGGCAGCTTCATAAATTCGGCGACCCCCCCCCCCTCTCCGTCCCCTTATGCAGGAAAGGAGAAGACGGGAAGAAATCCTTTCGGGCTGCGTCAAATTTTTTCTCATACATATTTCCTCACCCCCCATCTCCCACCCACTCCCCCTCATGCATCAAAGCCGCATCTATACACAACCTTTCTCCATTCACCCCTATCTTATGTCCTCTCCCGTCCTTCCTCTACAGACATTCCTCTCTTTTGTAAAGCTCCTTTCACCCCATCCATCCATCTCATCCTAGGACACCCCCTCATATTCACTCCTTCCACCTCCGCCTTCCACACTTCTTTAACTAATCTTCTTCACTCATTCTTTCCATGTGTCCAAACCATCCTAATATTCTTTCATCAACCCTATCTCCCAGCTCCTTTTCCACCCCTGTTCTCCTCCTCACCTCCTCATTTCTCACTCTATCTAGCCTAGTAACCCCTATCATACTTCTCAGACATTTCATCTCAAACACATTGAAACTCCTTCTCTCTTCCTCTCTCATGTTCCATATTTCTGCCCCGTACATTGCTGTTGGCACAATCACTCCTTCATATAACCTTCTCTTAGCATCCATTCCCAGATGTCTATTTCTCATTGCACTTTTTAATCCACCAAGGCATTTACTCGCTTCTCTCAATCTACATTCTACCTCCACCCCCATTCATCCCTTTCCTGTCACATTCGCACCCAAGTATCTGAAACTATCCACTTCCTCCAGTTTCTCACTCTTAATGCTCACTTCCAGCCTACTGTCACTCTCTCCCCTTGTACATCTCATCACCTTACTTTTACTCAGATTTATCTTCAGCTTCCTTCTTTCACACACCTTCTCAAACTCTGTCACTAACTTCCTCAATTCCTCCTCTGATCCTGCTACAAGCGCAGTGTCGTCGGCAAACAACAACTGGCTCACCTCCCACTTTTCTCCATTTTTTTTCAATCATCTCCAACCCCTGACCCACTACCCTTGCATTCACCTCTCGCACCACCCCATCCATGGAAAGATTGAACAGCCAGGGCGACATAACACATCCCTGACGAAGTCCCACCTTTACCTCAAACCATTCACTCTCTCCATTTCTAATCCTAACGCATATATATGTGTGTGTGTGTGTGTGTAGAAATTGTTTGAGACAAATGAGAGAGTGATAGGTGGGGAAGGGTAAACGTATTCTAAAGCCCATCTTCGTTTACCCTTCCCCACCTATCACTCTCTCATATATACATACATACATACATATATATATATATATATATATATATATATACATATATATATATTTTATTATATATACATATATATATATATGTATATATATATATATATTTATACATATATACATATATATATATATATATATATATATATATATATATGCAATAAAAACACTAGGAGCGTGTGTTCACAAATGCGTAAGTAACCACTAGGAAAAGTAAACTAAAGAAGCAGAGCGCTTTCGTATAATTACATCTTTAGTGCACTGAAGATGTAATTATACGAAAGCGCTCTGTTTCGTTAGTTTACTTATCCTAGTGGTTACTTACGCATATATATATTATATATATATATAATATATATATATATATATATTATATATATATATATATATAATGTATGTGTGTGTGTGTGTGTGTGTACATATATATATATATATATATATATATATATATATATATTTCTGTGTGTGTATACGTGTTATCATATTCCCTACTAATGGAATCACCAAATCCCCCAGCACTAGCGGGTTCATCAAGAATTGCTCAGAGAAGTAGCAAGGTATCTGATTGCAGACGATCTGTTACCAAGGAATTCAATAGCTTAAATTACCTTTTTTCCAAAGGGTTGAAATTGCAGACGCAAACAGAAGCGAAAATCGGAAAATCAGGTGGATAGGGAAAGCATTCAGGTGGAGGAAAAAATGTAAAGGTGAAATTAATATGACTGGGGAAAATAACTATGAGATATAAAAGACAAAAAATGTAGAGATGTACTGGTATTAGGAGGAACTTTGATTCGAAAGTTGAAATAAAAGAGAAGAAAGAAGGCACGTAGTTGAATCAGTAGAAGTACATAGAAACGTAAATTACTGTAGCAACTCATTACTTAAGTCATAGTGATAGACGAACAAAAAATCAACATGTCACTATATCTTGGGAGGAAATATTATAAAATATAGACCACATACCTCTTTGCTTCTATAACTGTTTCACTTTCATAAATTATTCTAATTTTCAGGGTATCAACCATTCATCTGTATTCTCCATACTTTGGAGAATGATTCAGTCTCAAGTGTATTTTCATTGGCCATCCATTGTCTTCTTGTGCGCTGGTGGCGTAATCGGAAGCGTGCTGGTCTCGCATTTGGATAGTTTTGGGTTCGAATCCCGCGCTCCTCTCCAATTCCCAGCAGCGACTGTTACCTGCTCCCCTACAGTCTAAGCGCATAATAGAGCTTCTGCCACAGCTACGCACTTCCCGGTGCAGGCTCCTTACTCTCTTCCATGTCTTTTCAACCAATACCCTCCTTCCTTGTCAGTTTCAGCTTTATCTGCCAGTGATCACCTCCTCAAACATCTGTCCTATTGACCATTTCCGCCCTCCATTATTTGATGTTCCCCTCATCTATATATTGTAACGCGATGTCGCTTTCCCCTAATATCGGTTCTGTGATCCCCAAGGCACTCTGCTCTTACCCAGCCGCCTGCCTCACTCGCCTCTTTCCACAGCACTCTCTCGCCTTCTTATTACGATTTACGGGCTCGTCCTCTCACTCGCTTGATTGTAAACCTGTATTCACACTTCTTGAAGTTTTTTCACATGTTTGTTGCCATCTCCAGCGTTCTAATTTTACGTGTCAAAATAATAATAATAATAATAATAATGAAATCGGCTTATTTCTTACTCGTGATTTTGTTCACTGGTGCTGAAGTCCTCCACAGTAAGTAAATCTTTGACATGAAAAAAAGAATAATAACGAATAATAATTTGGTTCTTCTAGACTACTACCAGTAGGCATTTTTAAAGCTTCGCGAGTGTATGAATTTGTTGCAATTGAAGACATTAAGATAAAATATACTGGCAGGACTGTTGAGTGATGCATATGTTTATCTGCGCTGCATACCTGAATAAAAGCAATGCCACGACGTGTTTTCAGTTTTGGAAACAAAGAAAAAATAAATAGATAAATACACACATAGATGAAAAATATGTAAATAATTTTTTTTTTATAATGTAGTTCAATGATTGGAAAAAATGCATAAGAGTATTTTGGTTCCATCCTTAGTCTTAAAGAAAGACGAGAGAGAGAGAGAGAGAGAGAGAGAGAGAGAGAGAGAGAGAGAGAGAGAGAGAGAGAGAGAGAGAGAGAGAGAGAGAGACTGAGACTAAGCTTAAAGGGGCACATTCTTTTATATTTTGTCACTGTATCTTTACCTGGCTTCTGATTAATCGTTAGAGTCAAAATTAATTGTGTAATGAGGTGTGCATCGACTTGGGAATCGTTTTGACACCCATCACAGAGACGTTTGAAAACTTGATAAAACAGAAGGAAGAACACAGTCAATTGGATTCCGTTTTGAGTAAGAAATACTTCTTCAAATTAAATACAGCCGATTTTTGTAATCTGTGTAATTAACTCTTCATTGCACAAAGTTCCTCTAGGACGAATGAAATAGTCTGGCGCTAGACTGAGCTAATATTTTGGTCAGGGACTCGTAGTAATGGTTTATTTGACATATTTAGATTTAAGGAGGAAAAAGGCAACTGGTTTGCCAACAGTGGTTAACGAAAAGAATAGACTTAGTAACTGTGAAGTGAACGCTGAAACTATTGGTCGTTTTAAGAGATGAGATAACTTTATAGATAGGGATGATAGGTGGTTATGGACATGAAATTGCCTACCGTAGGCTTTATGGTCTTTTGCAGTCTCCTCTATTTCTAATCTTATAAGCAAAAAGTTGTAGGTAGGGGGCATAGAGGTGGTTTCTTCCTTCGTGACGCTGCATCATGTCGGTTGTCAATCCAAAACGAAATCTGAACTCTTTATTCTAACCTAACGAAAAACGTAATCAAACAAGTCTTAGTACCCATTTGAAATAAAAACTATATATACATTGGTATGTGTAGCTTTTTATTGGCAAAACGTATGAATGTAAATGAGTGGTGATTGTAGAACACACACACATTAGTGAAATTAGTTATTTCGAAAGACAACATTTTCTTTCTTGCCCATAAAAACTATCCCTCCATCGTAAATATTCTGGGCACCGCTTTCAATCATAAGATAACCCAATTGGCCAGTTTGCGGCCCTGTCTGATGGAGAGATGGGATCTGTGTGTATAGGGGTTTGGTCATGGAGGGGGCAAGATGAGGGCAGGGATGGAGAATGTCTTCGTTTTCTTACACAGTGCTTTAGCCACTTCCTTTTCCTGCTCTCTTTCTCTGTCTCTATCCCCCACCCACTTCTCTCTCTCTTTCTCTCTCTCTCTCTCTCTCTCTCTCTCTCTCTCTCTCTCTCTCTCTCTCTCTCTCTCTCTCTCTCTCTCTCTCTTTGTGTGTGTGTTTTTTTCTCACCTTTCTCATCAGACTCCTGTTAAACATAATACTTATCAGTCGTTCCACCTCGTGAAATCCCTCCTTACATACATACATTTTTGGTGACAAAAAGAAACCAAATAACTATAGGCCTATAAGTTTGACTTCAATCGTAGGAAAAATAATGGAAACTATCATCAGAGATGCTATCGAACATCATTTAGAAAGTAACCGTTTGATAAATGATAGCCAGCATGGTTTCAGACGGAAACGTTCTTGCGTGACTAACTTACTCGAATTCTACAACACAGTTATCTCGAATTATGACAAAAGAAACAATATAGATTTAATATATCTAGACTTTGCAAAAGCTTTTGATACCGTCCCACACGAAAGACTACTTACTAAATTAGCTTTGCATGGAATAAGTGGTAGCCTATTAGATTGAACTAGTAATTGGTTGAGTGGTCGAAAACAGAGAGTTGTTTTAAATGGAAAAACTTCTGGATGGAAAAGTGTTGCAAGTGGAGTTCCTCAGGGTTCCGTTCTTGGGCCACTTCTATTCATAGTATATATAAATGATATAGACCATGGACTAAAATCTACTGTTTCCAAATTTGCTGATGATACAAAACTGTGCGGAGTGGCAAATGATCACTCAAACCAATTAGATTTTCAAGTAGATTTAGATAAATTACAGCAATGGTCTGAAAAGTGGCTAATGAAATTTAACACAAGTAAATGCAAGGTAATGCACATAGGTAAAAATAACAGTAAGTACGATTAAAAATTATTTGGTAATTCGTTAACAAAAGTGGATAGTGAAAAAGATCTCGGCGTAATTATCAGTAACGACCTCAAATCATCCAAGCAGTGTATTTCAGCCTCTGAGAAAGCAAATAAGATTCTGGGACTGATTGCGCGATCTTTTGATTTCAAAAGTCCATCACTCATTAACAAGCTATATAAATCGTTAGTTCGTTCACATTTGGAATATGCTGTTTCCATATGGTCACCGAATCTCATTAAAGACATTGACAGACTGGAAAAGGTACAACGGCGAGCCACAAAACTGATTCCAAATAGAAAAAATAAATCATACGAAAATCGACTAAAACATATGAATCTGTTTTCCCTAACAAAGCGTAGACTCAGAGGTGACTTGATACAGGTCTTTAAGATTTTAAAGGGAATTGACAACATCAAAAGTGACCAAATTTTCACATTGAATGAGAATCAGACAAGAAACAATGGTCTCAAACTGTCCGGAAATAGATTCAATTTGGAAGTAGGTAGAAACAACTTTGCCAACCGTGTAGTAAATGAATGGAATAAACTTCCTGCACAGGTAGTGCAATGTAGTTCAGTTCGAAGCTTTAAGATAAATACCTAAGTAAGATGCTGTAATATTTATCTTATATTATTTGTTTTTGTTTTGTTATCATTTGTCTGTCTGATTTTCATTTATCATTAGTTATATGTCACTTTATTATTATTTACTATTTACCTGTTTGTTTATTATTTAACTATACCTATGCATTTATTTATGTATTTTATTTGTTATTTACATTATTATAGTTTTTATTTATTGTTTAATTATTATGATTTTTTTCGCATCCGTCCTAGATATGGATCAAAAGGCCTCCTGTCGGCATGCTCCGCCTTTGTAATCCTTTGTAAAAACATATATTCTGTGCGTCTGTATGTGCGCTCGCATAAGTCAGCTCCTCAGCTGAAATTCGAACCCAGAAATATGAAATTGGAATAAAATTCTCTACCGTGACACAACTGTCGCAATTGCAAAAAACCTGAAACCTTCATTTCAAAGATGTGAACTCAATTTCTGTTCGCAAAACTAAACAATGTTGACTTTAGTCATTAACCTTTTCATTGATATTTTCAATAAACTTGGAAATAAACAATGTTTCTCCTAATGTATTACCCGGAGTCTTGGAGATTTCTTGAATGATGGCGTCAACATCTTAAAAGCATGTTCAAAGTTTTGTCTCGAGAGGGCGCCGTTGGATGGCGGCACACTAAGCTAACATACAACTTGCTTTTGCTATTTCGTTTGTGTAGAAACGACTTTGTTACGGTCATTTAGGTTTAACTTCTCTAAGCTCGTCATTCAGCTTCTCACTATATGACGCAAGGGTAATCTGACAGGAAATTTGAAAAACAAAATATCGTAACCGAAGTCGTTTCTACTCAAAGTAGCAAACGGATGTAGTATGCTAGCGAGAAATACCTAGTGTGCCGCCACCTTAAGTCACCGACTGAATACCAAGAAATTGTGACCGTGGAATAGGGAGGCAGAGGTTGGCACAGTCTTGTGATTCAAAGTGGAGGATGGAAGAGGCTATTGTTCAGTAATAGAATCCAAGCACAAGTAGCCACAAATCTATAAAGGGCTTGAATGCATCCCATTTAGGAAAAAAAGGGAGTACGCAACTTTTCTTTTCTACACATTTTCATTTTGATCATACGAACTACGTCTAAAGTAACACGACAAGAAAGCCATCTGAGTTAGTTTCGCGAGCATAAGAGACGACGACTTGACGTCATCGGTCCTCAACGTTTCGAGTTTTCTGTGCAAGGAATAGAACCATGAAGTAGTTCACTTGTTATTTGTATATTAGGTGTATCTTCTATATTTTTTGTGTAAACGTGTTTTTAATATTGCAAATGTAAGTTATGTTATAATGTAGACAATTCCTTTGTATGTCATACGGAGCGGGCTAGCATCATCCCTCTGATAGTGTCTGCATTTTCATACCAGTCTGTGGATCAGATCAAGAATGCAATCGAAGACATTCAAGACAGATGCCTTTTCCAAGCCTTTGAAACCTTTGCATACCAGTGAGGTGGAATGTCGACAGTTTCTGTACATTTTTTGAAAACCAAACTGAAATAGTCTTGCATTAAGTCCCGGTTCTGAACGAGGCGATTATAGAAAAAAAATCCCTCGTCTCCAGAAGAGTAGTAAGAAGGATCGTATGTGCCCATATGTGTGTGTGTGTGTGTGTGTGTGTGTGTGTGTGTGTGTGTGTGTGTGTGTGTGTGTGTGTGTGTGTGTGTGTGTGTGTGTGTGTGTGTGTGTGTGTGTGTGTGTGTGTGTGTGTATGCGTACGTAGACATGGAGAAGGCATTTTTTAGAGACAACCAGGGAAAGTGAATTCTAATCAATTGTGATAGAAGAAAGAATTATGTCAAAAGAGAGAGTGGGACGGATAAGGAACTGGGCAGGACGTGAGCCATAACCCGCCAAAGGACATCGCAGGCGGAGAACGGAAAGGATCCATCCCATCTGCTTTCGTATGACCCAACTAGTATCTTGTTTCACTCCTTCCCAATCGGAGATCCTTCTTTGTCCTTTCCTTGTATGAGACTGCTACCGAAAGATCTCTATAATAAATTTCTCGTCCTGTGTCTACTACTCGAAAACACCACAGCTCACCCCCCCCTCCTCTTTTCCAAACCTTCCTGTCAAATTTCCAATTTGTCTTGAAGTCTTTATTCCTTCCCCTCCCCCTTCCCCTACCGTTCCCCCTCCCCATTCCTCGTCATCTCTCCCTTCCCGTTTTGTCTTTCTTTTAGGTCATCGTTGTTTGAACATCAGAATTGAAAATCTGCAAATTGGTCCAGTTGTGGACTTCGTGAAGCTCATAATGTCAATAATGACGATAGTTCTATGTCATCGTCTTTAAACCATTGGTTTCAGGCATATCTTGCACAGAATGCACCCATAAGAACGAGCAAATACCTTTTGGAATGATTTACAGTGGCAATTGTTAAAGCTTTTTTCAACTACACAGGCGCAGAATACGATCAATGAGCTATTTATACATCACGGAATGGACGAGGAAGGGACACAAGAACATGTTATTCCACGGGGTGCCATTTAGTCTTTCAAACTACAGAAATTAAATTAATTAAATGGGGGACAATATTAAACATGTTTAATACTGCACCCTGATGTATGCCTTGTCCCGTTCCCATCCCTTTTTCATCCATTCCGAGATATACAAATAAATCAGTTTGTATTCAGCATCTATGTACTTGAAAAAGCTTCAACATGGTGTCCACTATGACCACATTTTCGAATGTAAATTATGATGAAGAGCTGAGCAGGACCAGATGATTCTGTGGCGTCTTGTCTATTACCACCTATCATCCCCATTCATAAAGTTATCTAATCTCCTCTTCAAACAACAAACATTTACAGCAATCTTTTGGTAAACCAGTTCTTGCCTATTTCCTTCTTAAAAATATGAATTTGTCCATTTTAAACCATTACCGGGAGTTCTGCACTTTTGTCTGCATCACCCTTGTTAAAGTCCTTGACCCATTTGAATACACCTATTAGATGACCCCGCACTCTACGTCTTTCCAGAGTCTAAGTTAAGCTGCCTAAGCCTGAGACAAGTTAAGACTTTGTCCTCATTGTTGGTGATCTAATCCTTCTGCTACCCAGGGTTTTATTTATCTGTATCCAATGGTCCAAAGATATTCTCCATTCCATTCGTAATCTACTCTGAAGAGGTTATCACACTGGGCTTCCATGGGCTTCACCAGTGCCGGCAGTTGAGAGTTCGTTTGAGTAAGAAATGACTTCGGTTACAATATTTCATTTTTCAAATATCCAAATATCAAATTATCTTTCCGTCAAAGCTGAATGATAACCCAAGAAATTGTAAACCTATAATAATGTTAGACATATTGTTGAAATGTTCTTAGAGAAGTCATATTCTGTTTATTCAAATGGAGGTTGGAGGTAGGATGTGAGAGGAAAAATAACTCAGAGTGATACTCCCTCTAACTGGACCTTAAGCCTCGTTTACACGGGGCAAGCTGAGAAGGAAGTCGAGTGTGCAAGTTACTTGCATTGGAGAGGAAAGCAAGTAAGTGCATGTTTACACACCCAGTCAGAGGCAAGTGGCCTGTGTGAACATGCACTTGCTCGCTTCCCTCTCCAGTTCAAATAACTTGCACACTTGACTTGCCTCTGAACTTGCCCCGTGTAAACGAGGCTTAACCGCTCAGTCCGGTACCTTCTTCCGGGAAGACCTAGAGAATAGAGTGACAAAACAGAAGATCCGGTCCCGACCACTCTGATTGGCAGGGTAGTTGGAGGAAATGATTTCAAATCGGGATCTTCCTGGCGTATGCCCAATCTGTACACAGGATAGGATTTATTAAACAGAGAAGCGGGAATTGGGAAAGTGTTAAGGACGAAGACTCAGTGTTGACGGGGCGGAAAGTGGCCCTTGCAGCCGCCCCATGGGGTAGCGCCTCTGTCCACATTGACAAGCGCATGTGATTGTCTTCAAATCATGGCACCATCCGACTGCGCCCAAGGCGGGCTTTCTCGTAGGTTCTGGATCTAGACTGACCCTTATGGTCACCGTCACCCACATGAGCTCTGATATGTTGCCCCTTTCAATTTTCAATTTGCGCAGGACAAAGGTTTAATGAGAGGGGTTCCTCATTTCCCCGACTGCAACCCAATACAGTGAAACAAGACCCCGTCTTCTATTGTCTGATCATTGTCTTGGCAGAGGTTGCTGGTCGAAGCGAGAGGGAATCTTCCACGCCGCCGGAACTCTTGACCCTTAAGTAAAGCTTCCGTAAGAGCCAAAATATCCACGGCCGAGTCTCCGGTTGCCTATTGCTCGGCATCCGCGGTCGAGCTGAGTGTCGATAATTGAGGGGCAGAAGGCGAAGGAGAGGACTGCCGGGTACAATGGAACGAAGATGGGACATGGGAACGCGCAATATGGCCCGCCGATCGCATGGCCTGTCCGCCACGGATATCTATGTAGCTTGCCCGTCGCGTTCTGTAGGCCTAGTGGGGCTTTCGTTCCTCAACTTTGGTCGTGTTCTTCCATCCCTTCTACGGTACTTTGTACTAAAGCCTCATGCAGACCTTAACACCAAATGCAAACGCCTGACGGCCGTCACGTGTTGGTGCCGTGCCCAGGAAAAAGAAGAGCAACATCGGTTCTCAGAACAACCGATATAGTTCATTGGTGCTCTGCCCTTGGCACAGGGACATGTCCACTCATGTTCTGCGTTTCATTGAAGGCGTGTTACTGACCTCAGATGAAATCTGATTTCGCACTGTTCTTTATAAAGGAAACGTCATTTGCCACACTCGATAGATAACCTGTTGAAAACTATCGGAAATGATTAACAAGCCATTTTCATCATAAGTTAGTATTAACTATTTATATGATTGTTTATGTAAACCCATTTCATGTGTCCAAATCTCTTCACATTATCATAACAAATTTGAAGGCGACGATTACATATGAATAGATACACACACACCCACACTCCTCCATCCACACCATCACTCCATACACGCACGAATGGAATGACGCATACAAACACACACGCTCACACACATACACACGCACACACACATACACACGCGCGCGCGCGCATGCATGCACACACACACACACACACACACACACACACACACACACACACACACACACACACACACACACACACACACACACACACACACACACACACACACACACACACACACACACACACACACACACACACACACACACACACACACACACACACACACACACACACACACACACACACGCATACACACACTTCCCCATTCACAGCTATTACCCCCGGTTTTGTGTGTGTACGTGTGTGTGTATGAGTATATACTTATATATTTATATACATATATACACACACCAAAAAGGCTTCTTACCCCGTATAAGAGAGGTAGCCAACCAAGGGAAGCACCTATCCCCTACCCATCTCAGACCAATTACCTATCCGTCACTCATTTGTTTCCCATTTTTCTTAGCTCCTTGTGGATTAAGGGGCATCCCTGTCCCCCGCCCACTGTCCGAGTCAGAAGCAATGCAACAAGACATAGCACATCCACACCAGGGTCCGACAGTCTAGGCTATTGTACCATCACCGCGTCATTTACATGAGGACTCTCCCTGTTCCCTTTATGTATAAATAGAGGAACGGAAACATTATTTCGGGCCACTTCGATTTATCCTCCATTGACAATCATTCTCCACTCACACCTATCTCTTGTCTTCCGCCTTCCTTGCTCAACAGACATTTCTCTTTTACTCAAGATCTCATTCTTGGTTTTCCCCTTAAGTTCACTCTATCCACCCCGGCCTCCCACACTCTTTTTCCTAATCTGTCTTCAATCATTCTTTCCTTGTGTCCAAATCATCTCTGTATTCATTCATCAGCCCTATTTCCCGGCTCCCTTTCCATCCCGCTCTCTTCATCACCTCATTTCTCATCCTATCCATCCTTTTAACCCTTACCATACTTTATCACAAATACATTGAATTTTCTTTTTTTTACCTCCTTTATAATAAAAAATCTCTGTTTCATGCAATGTCTTATTCGTTCATATAGACTTTTTGCATCTATTTCTAGGTACTCATTTCTCATGACACTTTTCATTCTTTCAAGGCATTTACTTGCTTTCTCTCATTCTACATTTTATCTCCATTCCATTCCTCCATTCTCTGTTATATGTAACCATAAATTTTTAAAAATACCTACTCCTTCTAAGTTCTCTCATTTAATACTTGTCTCCAGTTTGTGCATCTCATTACCTCACATTTACTTTCCAACGTCCTTTTATCACATACCTTCCCAAACTCCATTGCTAACTGCCTCAGACTCTCCTCTGACCCAGCCACAAACACAGTCATCAGTAAACAACAACTGACTCACATCCCACTTTCCTCCACTATTTCTAATTATCTCCAATCCTCTGCCCCTCACCCTTGCATCTACCTTCCATCCCACCCCATCCATTTACACACTGGACAACCATGGCGATATAACACACCCCTGGCGCAGCCCCACCTTCACCTCATAGCACTCACTCTCACCATTTCCAGCCTTAACTCCAATTCTATTACTCATGTAAAACTTTTGACTAACTTTAAAAGCTTTCCCCCTATCCCGTATATCTGCAGTACCTTCCACAATGCCTTTCTGTCTACCCTCTGTGGATGCATATATATATTCTTGTAATTCTTCCTTTCTATGTGCTATCCATGTACTTTGCGTCATTTAGTTTCTCTTTTCCAGTTGTCACTCTTGCATATATATATATATATAATGTATATATATAATTATATATATATATATAATATATATATATAATTATATATATAATATATATATATATATAATGTATATATATATATATATATATATATATATATATATACTGTAGAAATATATATATATATATATATATATATAATGTATATATATATATATATATATATATATATATATAAATATATATAAATATATATATATAATTATTTCTACCTATATAACTGTTTACCTGTTTGTAGTCATAGATCGCTGTTTACTTTTACTGTAAGGCCGCTTTGATATTTGTTTACATGTGCCTTAATATATATTTGTACGAACTGTGGATTCACTACTATGTGGCATCTCTATAATAGATATTCGTTTCTTGAAATCGCTGTGCGAGATCTGGATTGTGACTGCATTTTTTGTGAGGGAAATATCTTAGGTAGGGACTATGGTGATAGTCCTACGAAACAAATAGCTTAGTGTTCGTGTGTGTTTAAAGACCAATCTAAAAAAAAATATTTTGTTACTTTGCTGACAACACCTCTTCTGTGAGATATTGTCCGCAAAGATAGAAGCGCTGGTTATTACTGAAGAAATACCAAATTTGTCAAAGTTACAGATACAGAAGGTATCACTGTATTCATCATCTTCCCGACGTGTTCTCGGTTCGAAACACAAAGGGTTTTTGTGCCGTACGACGCTGTGTCCCGAAGCAACGACCATAACGTCGTTAGAACGAGAATGAAAAAGTCGTCATAGAATTAATCTTCCCTTAATGAAAGAGGATATTACTTTTTCTTAATTGCATTTGTCACATCTAGTCTTCCCCACTCCATTCTGGCCTACGTTATTAAAAGAATTGGGGAATTCAAAGTTTTCGCATCTTTGGAAGAAGGGTATGGGAAGAGGCTGATAAAGGAGGTGGAGAGTAATATGAAAGAGAAGAATGCAGCCCATGTGTGCACCCACATCCAACCCCCATATCGACATCAACACCAGTAATGATACCCTCCCATACAAATCACACGCACACACGCACACACACACACACACACACACACACACACACACACACACACACACACACACACACACACACACACACACACACACACACACACACACACACACACACACACACACACACACACACACACACACACACACACACACACACACACACACACACACACACACACACAATGAAATGAAATAATAAATGAAAACTTTTAATCACAATTTAATAAAGTATGAGGGAGAAAGGTGTAAAGATAGGGAAGATGCTATGAATAAAATAACAGTGGAAGTATGTGAGGTGTTTAGATTATTCGAGAAACTGGAAGTGAGAATGACATCAGGGCCGGATGGAATTTCAAATTGGATATTGAGAGAGTCAAGAACAACTAGTCTGTACACTCCAAGGAGTCTGCTCAGGGTGTGGCATACGTCATGATTTAATACTCGCCATTCGGCCAAATCAACCTTAATACATGCCTCTCTCTCTCTCTCTCTCTCTCTCTCTCTCTCTCTCTCTCTCTCTCTCTCTCTCTCTCTCTCTCTCTCTCTCTCTCTCTCTCTCTCTCTCTCTCTCTCTCTCTCTATTTCATTTTATCTCTCTCTCTCTCTCTCTCTCTCTCTCTCTCTCTCTCTCTCTCTCTCTCTCTCTCTCTCTCTCTCTCTCTCTCTCTCTCTCTCTCTCCTTCTCTCTCTCTCTCTCTCTCTCTCTCTCTCTCTCTCTCTCTCTCTCTCTCTCTCTCTCTCTCTCTCTCTCTCTCTCTCTCTCTCTCTCTCTCTCTCTCTCTCTCTCTCTCTCTCTCTCTCTCTCTCTCTCTCTCTCTCTCTCTCTCTCTCTCTCATGTCCCATCACTGTGCTATCTGATTTTCTTTGTGTGTTCTGTATATAGTAAAGCAATATGTATAGTATAATGATTATAATTTTTAGGATTGTAACAACGATTTGAATAAAATCTGTGACACGTGGCATCAGCGCTTTTCCCCAATGTTGCCACGCCGAGGTGTCACAGGTCAGAGACAGGTGGAGTAGGGTATAGGTAATTGTTGTTACAATCCTAAAAAGTAATACTCATTATACGTTACAGTTTCGTTGTCTATATACAGAATATATATAAAAATAACACATAGAAGGGAAATAAAAGAGAGAGGCATGTATTAAGGTCGACTTGACACGTCTTATGCCACATCTTGAACAGACTATAATGAATAAAATTCATTCGGACAGGAAATGTGTGAATGTGGTTCCAGATTTCAAAGGAGGAAACAAGGAATTACTGCTAAATCAGAGAACAATGTCCTTGGTCAGTTCGATAGACAAAATGTGTTGAAAATTGTTGAATATAGATAGAATACTTGGAAGAAGAATGAATTTTGGTTGATAATATAATCAAATTGGATTTAAGGAAAGAAAATATTATGCAACCAATCTGCATAATATAAATACAAAAGATAAATATGAAACCTTAAAACGAGTACACTAGAATGAGTAAAAGACTTTTTAACTAATAGACGCATAAGAACAGTTGGACTTAAAGAAAAATGACAAGTAAGCTACCACAGGATTCGGTTCTGGAACCTGTAATGTATATCAATCTAATGAAAAAATAGGTAACTCGCCAGATGACCCTAAGATCACGAAGAAGTTGAAAAACGAAGAGGATCGTAAACAACTACAGAGGGACCTATATAAGATATATGGTTGTTTTTAAATTGTCAGTACCTTGCCTGCATCACTCTTGTTAAAGCCCTTGACCCATTTGAATACCTCTATATATATCACCCTGCACTCTTCGTCTTTCCATATTGTAAGTTAAGGTGCCTAAGTTCATGAGGATCTTGGAATGTTTCCATATGCCAAGAATCGTGCAAAATCTGCCCTCTGCTAAACCACTCTTACGTCATATTTCATGATTAAGTTACATTGGCGTCTCCAGTTGCAAAAATAGTTATATTGTTAATACTAGCAGGTCTGCCACATAATCATATGTCGATCACGAGAAATATCTTTGTTATTGTCGCTTCGTCATCTTGTAACCCTTGGTTACTGACTGAATAAAGAAGACTACAGAAGACCATAAGGCATACACTAGGCAGTTAGGCCATTACCACCTATCATCCCCATCCATAAAGATATCTAATCAATAGTTTCAACCCCTATTACATGGTTACTAAATCTCCATTCGTTAACCATTCTGCTGGTAAACCAGTTCTTGCCTATTTCCTTCTTAAATCTATATTTGTCCAATTTAGATCCATTACTACGAGTCATGCCCTGCTGTCTTAATATGATGACCTTGCTTGCATCACCCTTGTTAAAACCCTTGACTTATTTGAATGCCTCTATTAGGTCACTCCGCACACTATGTCTTTCCAGAGAATGTAAGTTAAAGTGAGCCTGTCTTCGTATGGTAAATTTCTAAGCCTTTCTATGATTTTGGTCATTCAATTATTGGATGATTCATAGTCTCTTAACTATGGCTAAGACTTGTAGTTATTGCTTGATTATCACATCTATAACAAATTTTTGAGGCAGATGCATTAAACGTGTATATGAAATGGGTATCATGCATAAATATATCTATTTGTAGACAATATCTAATGTAACAGTAATTGATTAGAACCATAGAGGCAATGCATGCTTAAATGCAATTCAAAATATCTCCAAAGTACGAATAATTCCACACACAAAAATATATTGGCGGTAATATGATATGATATGTTGCTGCACAGAAAAAATAGGATTATTCTATCTGTTATATAATTAGCGAACACTCTAGCCAACAATATTATATTGGTAATTACTAGACACACTATATTGGACAAATTTAGTTTTATGAAGAAAACAGGCAAGAACGGGTCTACCAAGAGACTGGTAAGCGAATGGAATAGATTTGGTAACCATGTAGCGAGTGCTGAAACAATGGATTGTTTTTAAAGGAGATTAGATGACTTTATAGATGGGGAATGATAGGTGCTAAGGGACATGGAACTGCCTAGTGTAGGCCTTATGGTCTCTTGTAGTCTACTACATTCTCATGTTTTTATGTAATGTTGTGTCCTGATATAGCTCTACACAAACACACACACACACACACACACACACACACACACACACACACACACACACACACACACACACACACACACACACACACACACACACGACTCGGTCGCGCGGTTGGTAGAGTCCCAGGCTGTCACTACGGCGGTCCGGGTTCGAATCCTGCCCAGGTCTGAAATAATTCCAGTATCGCTCCACTTCGAGTCGTTACTCCAACTCTCGTGGGCTGGGAGTTGGGTGTGTGTGTGTGCGCGTAAGGTCACAGCATTACCCAGTCATACGAGCTCTAAGCTCTCTTCCGGGAGGGAAATATCTGTCGATCACGAGTCCAGCACGTGATCCAAAGACCAAGGTGAATACACAAACACACACACACACACACACACACACACACACACACACACACACACACACACACACACACACACACACACACACACACACACACACACACACACAATAATAATAATATCAATAACAATGATAATGATAATAATGATGATGATAATAATGATAATAATAATAATAATAATAATAATGATAATAATGATAATAATGATAATTAATAATAATAATAATTATAATAATGATAATAACAATAGTAATAATAAAAACTGCATGCCCTGAGTGGCTGGCACTTGGTCTCTTTATCATCTTCAACTGTATTTCTTACACTTTTTCACACGTGTAGAGGTGACAGCAGACCCCCATTCACACAACACAGACAGCAGTCCAAAGTCTCTTCTCAGAGAGATCTGTGGGAGGTTCCGAGGACTGATTGAAGGTGACAAAGATATAGCGATATTACCTGATCTAATGGTAGCTACCTTAGAATATCATTCGTACCTACATTCGCTCCCATTGGACTTCTATTGATATCAAATAGAATTAAACCATCCCTGGGGATCCTGCCGACGGGAAGGGGTCATTTGCAAGGTCCACCCCTATGCTGGTTCACGGTCAATTAATTATTGCTGGGTCAAATTTCGCTTCACAGTATGGGTAGTCATGTAGACAGAACATTGTGTAACAGTAGCTTCTGGCAATTAGGACTCAGCCTCTAGGGTTGTGGTGTCTGAGTTAGGACAATCATAACTAGGAGGAATAGAATTTGTTATTACTAGGAGCTTTATGGAACTAGACGAGTGTTGTTATGGCTACCTTCTTCCAGTAGCAGCATGATAGTTTATATTCATAACAGTTATCTAATCATCGATTACGGTTTCCATGATACAATATCATCCTCGGTATTTCTATAATGCCCTTAATACTACAAAACTGATAGTGTTTCGGAGTCAATGTTATGGTTGCCTATGATGATATTAATTCACCGAATATACACTAGTTAATGATGAAATTAAATTTGCTGACCGATGAGGGCACAAGAGTGCAAATTTTGGTAGAAGTAGGAGTTTGTTTCCTGAGGTAAACTAATTTTGGAATAATTAATGTACACTAGTTTTGATGAGATGAGTACTAGATTAAGCAAGTGATACATTTGCTCCTGGGTGTAATGGTAACTGTACTACGGATGATAGTGACGAATTTGTTGGTGGTGACCACTTCACATGTGTTAAGGTCGTTCCAGTCAAGCAAAACTCCTTTGGTTTGTGCTAAGACAAGGTCATCATATTAAGACAGCATGGCAGAACTAGCAGTAATGAGATTAGATTGGACAAATTTAGATTAAAGAAGGAATTAGACAAGAACTGGTATACTAATAGAGTAATTAACGAATAGAATAGACTTAGTAACCATGTAGTGAGCGCTGAGTATTGGTGGTTTTAAGAAAAGGTTAGATAACTTTATGGATGGGGATGACACGTGGTAAGGGATATGGAACTGCCTGTTCCTTACCATCTGTCATCCCTATCCATAAAGATATCTAATCTCTTAAAACAACCAAATGTTTCAGAACTTTCTACGTGGTTACTAAGTCTAATCCATTCGTTAATCACTGTTGGTAAACCAGGTCTTGCCTATCTCCCTCTTAAACCTAAATTTGTCCAATAGCTAGACTTTTATATAAGCTCTGAGCTCTCATCTAAGAGGGTAATAGCCACTGATCACGAATTCAGCTCGTGAACCATAATGAATCACGCATTCTAGAAATACAAAATATCAGTCAGAATGATGTAAAGTACATTAAACTCCGTTATAAATAGATTTACACAAAAGATATGCTTGAAAAAGAAAAGTCTGAATATCTCTCTAACTAAGATGAGAATGAAAATATAAACATTGTCTGAGGTTCTCGGATGAAAAGCGGATCAAACCAATAAGTTGAAACAGGATACAGAGTCAAGATTGGACTTGATCAAGTTGCAGCATCGAGTGACGCCAATCGTATAGGATACCAGAAACTGCTCAAGACTATATTTCTAACACCGGTGACATTAGCACTGAATTATACAAGTAGCTTCGCAAGAGACACAAGAGAAACCAACATCAATCAGGGGAGGTTTGTAGGTTTGTAGGTTGAGAGGAATTGTATGGAAGTGTTTATAAAGTACAAAGGATGTATGTTTCTTCTTCGCGTCTTATTCGTGGTGTTGCAACTATTGGAGTATTTCAAAGTCCCATGTTATTGTGTTTCAAACCTGTTCACACTGTACTAAGCAGATTATTATTGTTGATACCAATACAAAAGACACATAGCTCAATAACAAGGACAACCATAAATAACAACATGTATATATATATATACATACATATATATATATATATATATATATATATATATATATATATATATATATATATATATATATATATATATATATACATTGTACTCACTGTGCCTATTCAATTTCCAAACGGATTATAGGTATTTGCAAATACATCTTTACTTTAATTTTCGGTTCTTCTCTGCCAATAGGTCACATTATACGATTCAGATCGGATTTCCAATGACATTCATTACCCTTTGATATTGATTTTTACCCCCAATATAGCTCGTAAATCTGCAAAGATCGCGAAGTTCAAACAAAGGGGCTTTCAAACTTGTGTTCACATGTATCACTAAGTCTCTCTCCTTTCCCATTCCTTCTCTCTGTCTCTCTCTCCCCTTTCTCTCTCTCTCTCTCTCTCTCTCTCTCTCTCTCTCTCTATATATATATATATATATATATATATATTTCTGGGGCACAGGTTTTCTCTAAGGCAATTCTGGTTGAAATCAACTGTACTAATTGCTTTAACAATCTTCTAGACTGTATTCTTTAATTTGGAGAATACTTTCCTATCAACAACTGAGAGGGACTGGAAGTAGTCATTCATGACTCTCAAAAGAATATACGCAGTGTATGCCAACTGGTATATTTTTGCATAGTAATAGTATTGAACAACTTTGACTCCACCGAAACTATAGTTTTTCGACTCGTCGTGAGGCTTCTTCAGGGTGAGGACTGCTCTGTAGGATGCTCCGCTGGTTGGATGGGCTGGCTTATACCTAGCTCAGACGGAGTGCTGGCCCCTCATTGGCCGAGAGGGGCAGCATGAGATTTTGTCCGGGAGCCAAGAGGGTGGGATTTTGTCCTGAAGCCAAGAGGGTGGGATTTTGTCCGGGAGCCAAGAGGGTGAGTTTTTGTCTGGGAGCCAAGAAGGTGGGATTTTGTCTGGGGGCCAAGAGGGTGGGATTTTGTCCGGGAAATACACAACATGAGGCCTCCTCTACAGAAACTACTAGACCAAACGGAAATTCTTCACTAGGAGTCTGCCTTCAGGAAGCTGCAGATTGCAGAAGCAGTATCTATTACTTGCCAGCGCCCTACCATCAACATACAGCAAGCTGCCGATTTTATTCTCCCTTCCGCGCGCCCTCTGAAGAATAACCCCCTCCAGGAACAACAAGCCCATAAACAGCAGCAGCTCCACGAACAAGTGCAACATGTCCAGCTAGTTAATCAGCGCCTAGGACCAGTAACCAGAGCAGCAGCAACTCAGGCTAGAGCTCCCCGACAAAATCCCACTCTCTTTGCTCCCGGACAAAATCCCACCCTCTTGGCTCCCAGACAAAATCCCATCCTCTTGGCTCCCAGACAAAATCCCACCCTCTTGGCTCCCAGACAAAATCCCACCCTCTTGGCTCCCAGACAAAATCCCACCCTCTTGGCTCCCGGACAAAATCTCATGCTGCCCCTCTCGGCCAATGAGGGGCCAGTATTCCGTCTGAGCTAGGTAGGCTGAGCTGTTACACCGACTTATAAGCCAGCCCATCCAACCAGCGGTCATTATTCCTTGGAACACCTTTCAACATAGCAGAGCATCCTACAAAGCAGTCCTCACCCTGAAGAAGCCTCACGACGAGTCGAAAAACTATAGTTTCGGTGGAGTCAATAATTGTTCAATATCTATACATACAACGTAAGTATTGTCTCAGAAGATCACAGGCTGGAGAGTCTAATGGAAGAACTAGACAACATCAAGTGGGACATCGTAGGATTGAGCGAAGGCCGAAGAGCGGAAGAAAAGCTGATACAATTACAAGATGGTCACCACCTGTTCAACTATAGAGGTAAGGACAAAGAAAGATCTAGTGGAGTAGGGTTCTTGATCAACCGAGAGGTTGCTGGTAACGTAGTCAAATTCAGTTGTTTGTCAGACAGGGTAGCTTGGATTGTGATTAGGCTGTGTAAAAGGTACACTGAAAATAGTTCAGGTTTATGCACCAACTTCACAGAGTTCGGACCATGAAATTGAGTCGTTCTATGATGATTTAAATCGGGTAATGGATCAAGAAAAAAGTAAGTACACGTTGGTAATAGGCGACTTTAATGCTAAAGTGGGAAAAAAGATGGGAGATGAGACATGCATTGGTAAGTTTGGAGTAGGTGAAAGAAATGACAGAGGCGAGATGTTAGTAAATTTTGCAGAGAACTACAATATGAGGACAATGAACACTTTCTTCCAAAAGCGTGTAGGTCGTAAATGAACATGGAGAAGTCCAAATGGAACAACAAAGAACGAAATAGACTTCATATTAGGAGATGAGAGCAAAAGCGTTAGCAATGTTATGGTCATAAGTAAAGTCAACGTAGGTAGATGGTATATCGATAGATATTTTGAAAGACGTAGGTAAATTAGTTCATATTAAATTAGCTCACTTGTACACCCAGTGCTTACGTCAAGAAAGCGTTCCTGAGTGTGTGGTGCTATGCTATAGTAATTCTGCTTCATAAAAAAGGAGACAAGAAGGACCTTAGTAACTATCGACCGATTAGCTTGCCATCAAATGTATATAAAGTATTCTCCAAGATCCTTACAAATAGACTAAGTCAAATTATAGATGGAAACCAACCGAGAGAGCAGGCAGGCTTTAGGAGCGGATATTCGACTCTAGACCATTTGCAGGCAATAAACCAACTAATCGAGAAAACGACAGAATACAATATACCTCCCACAGAAAAGAAAATAGGGAGAAGGATAGAAGGTTTAGAGAAGATAAACAATGCTTACTATGCTGTATTATTCAATAGAAAATGTATATATATGTATGTATTTATGTGTATATGTATATATATATATACATATATAAATATATATATATATAAATATAAATATATATATATATATAAATATATAAATATATATATATATATATATATATATATATATAAATATATATATATATATAATATATATATATATATAAATATATATATATATATATATATATATATACAAATCTTTTCGACCATAATTCACTTTTAATTCCATCAAGCTCTTCGTCAGTCTCGACTGCGATGGCATGGAACTAAAATTAAATAAATGTTGAAAAGATGTTAATACACACACACACACACACACACACACACACACACACACACACACACACACACACACACACACACACACACACACACATTGAATGGTCCCCAATGCAGATATGAATCTTTTTCAACCACATTAACTTTTTCACTTTAATTCCATGCCATCACGATCGAGACTAACAATGAGCTTGACTGAGACATATGCGGAAACTGATACGTAGTGAAGCCAAGGACTCGAAGTCAACTCAGACGTACCAAGTGAACAGTGACTCTAACCACTGCGCCATCTCTCTTGATGGCGCAATGGTTAGAGACACTGTTCACTTGGTATGTCTGAGCTGAGTTCGAGTCCTTGGCTTCACTATTTATTAGTTTCCGCATATGTCTTCGTCGAGCTTGGTGTCAGTCTCGATCGTGATGACATGAAATTAAAGCGAAAAAGTTAATGTGGTTGAAAAGGATTATATATATGTGTGTGTGTATGTATTCACCTTGGTTTTGGTCTTTTTGGATCATGTGTTGGACTCATGATCGACAGCTATTTCCCTCCCGGAAGAGAGCTCAGAGCTCGTATGACCGATCTATGGGTAATGCTATGACCTTGACACACACACACACCCAACTCCCCGCCCACGAGAGTCAGAGTAACGACCCGAAGCGCAGCGATACCGAAATAATTTCGGCCCTGGGCAGGATTCGAACCAGGTACTGCGAGCACCACCGTACTTGACAGTCCAGCGCTCTATCAACCGCGCCACCGAGTCGTGAGTGTGTGTGTGTGTATAAATATATATATATATATATATATATATATACGTATAAAAACGACAGCAAAAGAATTATTAATTAACTTTTTCCGTGAGCTCTCAAGCTTGCGAAAAGTAGATTTCTGGTAGGGGGAAAGGGAGTAAATCAAATTTCCCGAACTCATAGGAAACAAAAGTTATAATGAACACAAAAAGATACAGCACACAGTAAACTAAATACAAGAAAAGACAAAGAATACAGCAAAAAACAAAATACAAGCAGAACAAATTTCAAAACGTTTCGCAGATCTTTCTGCATCCTCAGTTGAAGTGAATTAGAATGGAAAAGGGAGCATATTTTAAATGAATAGAAAAGCACGGAGAGAAGACACCATGTAGAAACTGGGGGAGGTCACCCGTATGAGCATGAACACCAGGAGAGATCACAGGTTGGCGGAAACAGTACTCGGAGAGGTCACTCCCGGGTTCGGCGCCAATCTGCTTCTCAGTCTTTGGGAACGACGAATGGCAGGATGTTCTTCACTTTGGCGGGGAATGGGAAGTCTCTGGAGGAGACCCCGAATTCTTGGAATTGCCCATCTGGCTCCTCCGAACAGGTTTCATGCTAGGGAGGATGGCGAAGTCATTTACCTGCCTATTAATGGCAGGTTGCAGCTCCTTTATCCAGATGGCTTCCAAGATAGCCAAGCGCTGTGGATCTTCTTCTTTTGCCACAACTTCGGTGTTTTTTTACCATAGTCTCCCTATCAAGGTGGCGTCGATGCTGGGTCCAGTGGTGTTGCTTAGGCCCTCCGTGTTGCAAGTGCATGGTGATTCTTCGGGATAATGTGGTGGTCGTCCTTCCCACGTAGACTGAAAGGGGCGTGCAGTCCTCCTTTGGGCATGTGTATTTATATACTACGTGGGATTGACGAACCTCCTGGGGTTCTGGTGCGGGGTTGTTCCTTAAAAGTAGAGAAGACGTTTTTCTACTTTTGTAAAAGATTGTGAAGGACAATTTGTCACTTTCGTTTTTGGGGACCACATTTCTATAGATTATGTTTTTTATAATCTTCTCATCCTCCTTGTATTTGGTAGACATAAAAACTTTGTAGAACACCTTAATTACGGTCCCTTCGTGTTCTACTGTAGTGGGGCGTGTTGTTTATACCAAATGTCGATCACTCTGCGAAGATTGGCTTGGACCTCGTGGTTCGTGTATCCATTGTTGATAAGGAGCTGGTGGACCCGATCAAACTCTTTGTGAGTGTTACTCCAAGAAGAACAGTGGCTGAGGGCTCTTCTGAAAAAGGCGCTAATCGTGGCGTCTTTGTACCTCTGGGGACACTCGCTCTCTCCATTCATGCACAGTCCGGGATTGGTATCTTTGACGTGGACACTATAAGAAAAAGAAGGACAATTAGTCTGCTTGAGTAGGACGTCCAGGAAGGGGAGGGAACATCTTTTACTGTGCTCTACGGTGAAGTTAAGTCCAGACACCTCCATGAACTTCCTCCTCAAGATATCAATTTCTGAAAGAGGTTCCCTCCCCTTCCTGGACGTCCTACTCAATAGTCTGAAAAGTGGCTAATGAAATTTAACACAAGTAAATGCAAGGTAATGCACGTAGGTAAAAATAACAGTAAGTATGATTACAAGTTATTTGGAAATTCGTTAACGAAAGTGGATAGTGAAAAAGATCTCAGCGTAATTGTCAGTAACGACCTCAAATCATCCAAGCAGTGTATTTCAGCCTCTGAGAAAGCAAATAAGATTCTAAGACTGATTGCGCGATCTTTTGATTTCAAAAGTCCATCACTCATTAACAAGCTATATAAATCGTTAGTTCGTCCACATTTGGAATATGCTGTTTCCGTATGGTCACCGAATCTCATTAAAGACATTGACAGACTGGAAAAAGTACAACGGCGAGCCACAAAACTGATTCCAAATAGAAAAAATAAATCATACGAAAATCGACTAAAACATATGAATCTGTTTTCCCTTAAAAAAGCGTAGACTGAGGTGACTTGATATAGGTCTTTAAGATTCTAAAGGGAATTTACATCAAAAGTGATAAAATTTTCACATTGAATGAGAATCAGACAAGAAACAATGGTCTCAAACTGTCCGGAAATAGATTCAATTTGGAAGTAGGTAGAAACAACTTTCCCAACCGTGTAGTTAATGAATGGAATAAACTTGCTGCACAGGTAGTGCAATGTAGTTCAGTTCGAAGCTTTAAGAATCATTTAGATAAACACCTAAGCAAGATGCTGTAATGGTTATAATTTATTTTATATTTGTTTTTGTTTTATCATTTGTCTGTTTGATTTTCATTTATTATTAGTTATATGTCAATGTATTATTATTTACTATTTACCTGTTTGTTCATTATTTAACTATACCTATGCATTTATTTATGTATTTTATTTGTTGTTTACATTATTATAGTTTTTATTTATCATTTTATTATTATTATGATTTTTTTCGCATCCGACCTTGATATGGACCAAAAGGTCTCCTGTCGACATGCTCCGCCTTTGTAATCCTTTGTAATATATATACATATATATATATAAATACATATATATATATATATATATATATATATATATACATATATATATGTGTGTATATGTATATATATACATATATATATATATATATATATATGTATATATGTATATATATATATATATATGTATAAATATGTATATACATCTCTCTCTCTATATATATATATGTATATATATATATGTATATATATATGTATATATATATGTATATATATATATATATATATATATATATATATATATATAATGTGTATATATATACATCTCTCTCTCTCTCTCTCTCTCTCTATTTATATATATATATATATATATATATATATATATATATTCAGTGTAAATTACAAAGAAAGAGGGTACAGCAAACATAATATTGTATGACAAGAGCATAAGGAACTATACTAGGAAAGGTAGTGGACGAATTGCCCGGGCGTGTGTCACACTTCCAGCATTTTTACATTTTGTAATTATTGGCTATTTCCTTACAAATATAATTATCTATCGTATACAATCCTAAGTTAAGGTTAAAGTTGTTATCATTTGTAAATTCAATCAGACAACTTTCAATTAAATTTCTTTCGACAAAATTATTGCTGAAAGTAATCACTCTAGCGTTTTCCCAGTTGATAGGGTGATTAAAAGTGCTTAAATGTTTAAAAATGGCACTTGACTCATTTCCATCTTTGGCACATTTCTTGTGTTGTTTTACCCTGACAGAAAGATCTTTTGCCGTTTGGCCGATATAGAATTTATCAGTTATTTTGCAAGGAATTTTGTACACACAGTCTTTTTGGCAATTTTTAGAATGATTAATTAGGTATTGTTTGATTGTGTTATTGTTTCTGAAGGCTACATTAATATTAAAATTCTTGAGTAATTTGGGAACAATAGTTAAGTTTTCTTGGTAAGGTTGTTGTTGTTGTCGTTCCCTAGACTGTCTGTCCGAGCAGTCCCGTCTCCCCAAGGAAGGCCACAGCCGAAACTGGGTTTTCCCACAAATCCTTTATAGAGTGTATGTTGTGTTGTTTGCGTGCATGATTGTGTATAATGCAGTCTTCCATTATGTGTTGTATGGTATGGGGTGAAGTGTTACATCCTGGGCAGCTGTTCACAACACGGTCGTCCTGCCTCTTCTGGTAGCTTAGAAGTGCTGGGTGGTGACCGCATCGCAGTCTGGCCAAGTGGACTCTGTCCTTTCGTGGGAGAGAGGATTCAGAAGGGTGGATATCAGGGGGTCTGGCATGCAGCAGTGTGTTGTCTTTCAGTGTGTTAATGGAGCGGTGAGTGATATGATTATGAATATGTTTCCGGAGGCTGGTATTTGGTGGTTGTGGAGGAAGAGAAGAGAGTATCTGTGCGTAATAAAGGTCTTTGGGTGTAGTTTTAATGTTTCTTGGTGTGTGTGGGTGTTCTGCTATGTAGTGTAGCGGGTGTGATGTGTTTGTGGTGGCTGCAGCAAGTGTTTGTGTGCCTCTCATGTCGAGGTGGTCCTTGACTTTGAGGACTTTTGTTTCATGGTGTAAATGGTCTGTAGGTGTTGTATTTGTGCAGCCTGTAATTGTTTTTAGGGCTTTGTTTTGTATGATTTGAAGGGTGTTGTGGTGTGTCTCACTGAGATTAGGAGCCCATGCAGGACTCGCATAATTCATCACTGAGCATATGCATTGTTTGTATATTGTTATATTAGTTTCTTTATTTTGTCCAAATGTTGTTCCAGTGATTGACTTAAGTGCGTTAAGTCTAGGTGTGCATTTGTTTTTTATGTTTGTGAGGTGTTGTTTGAAAGACATGGATGTATCGTATGTTACACCAAGAATTTTCGGTGTGTTTGTGTGTGGTATTAGAGTGTTGTTGATGTAGAGATGAGGTATGTATTTGTGTTCTTTTGTCCAGTTGGTGAGAAGTGTTGCTGTAGATTTGGTTGGAGCTATTTTGAGTCTGTTTGTGATGAACCATGTGTTGAGTGTGTCAAGGTAAGGCTGGATTATTTCTGCAGCTTTGTCTGTGTTACGATGTGTGCATGTGATTGTTATGTCGTCTGCGTAGGAAGAGATTTGTATTTCTGAGGTGTCTGGTGTGGGTAAGTCATGCATGTATAGATTAAATAATGTGGGGGATAGAACTGAGCCCTGTGGTACTCCGTTCTTAATGTTTCTGATGTGCGATGATTGGCCATTATATGACACATGAGCATTCCTGCCTGCCAGATAATTGGCCAGCCATCTTTTGGTGTTATTGTGCATGTCTGTGTTATATATTTTATTTGTTAGGTTGTGGCGGGGGATAGCATCAAAAGCTTTACTAATGTCCAATGTTATAAGAAGTGTTCTGTGGTGGGGCCTATCTGAATTGATGCCATCTAAAATTCTTTGTGTGAGGTTTGTCAGAAGAGTGTTTGTGGAGTGTAGTGGCCTAAAACCGTGTTGTGAGTCAGCAAGGGGAATATATGGTGTGACAAGTTTAAGTATTAGGCGTTCAATGACTTTAGAGGGGGTGCAGAGAAGTGTGATTGGGCGGTGCGATGTTGGGATTGTTGGGTCTTTGTTCGGTTTTGGAATGGTGATTATTTTACCATGCTTCCAGATGTCGGGTATAGTGTTGTGTGAATAGCTGTAGTTTGCAATGTTTGTGAGTGCGTGTATACCTTGTGGTCCAATGTGTTTTAGGTGGATGTTGCTTATGTTATCAGGGCCACAGGCAGATGAGTGCTTGAGATTATGCATTATGAGTTTTGTCTGACTGTCTATGAAGGGTGTATAGTCTGAGTCTGTGGGGAAGTCTTTCTTACGTCGAATGGTGCGTCGGTCGTCAGGGTGAGATGTAAGATGGCTCGTCTGTGCAAAATGACGTATGAGTGCGTTTGCTTGTTGTCTGTTTGAGGGTAGATTATCTGTTGTTGTGATTATTGCTGCGTGAGAGCGTGTAGTGTTAGTGTTGGATAGTGTGATGCTGTTGAGTGTTTTGTACAATTTGCTGGTGTTTGTTTTGTGATCAAGTGTATTGATAAAGTTTTGCCAATTTTGTGTTTTTTGTTCATGTATTTTATTGGCAATCACAGTGTTTAGTGTTTGTATTTGGTCTGCTATGTTTTGAGGGATAGGTGTGGGGGTATCGTGTTTAAGTGTGTCACGTTGTCTGATGAGGCCTTGGATTTCTGGTGTGAAGTTGGGGTTGTGTGATTTTCTGTTGCCTCTAGGGATGTATCTCTTGTCTGCGTTTTGTATGATTGTATTAAAAGCGTGCACAGCATTGTTTATGTTTGTGATTGGTGTACTGTTAAGTGTTTCAAAATGTTGTTCTGTCTCTTCAGTAAAGGCTTCCCAGTTAGCTCTCTTGTAATTGGTGTAAGTGTGTCTGTGGCCAGCTGGGGTGCATCTTGTTTTGGTGGTGATGATGATTGGAAGGTGGTCAGAGCCAAGGGCTCCGACCACTCTCCATGATGTTGTTGGGGTTAGGCAGGGGGAGCAAAAGGTGATATCAGGAGAGGAGGGAGTGTAGAGGGCTTGGTATGGGATATGTGTATGATTATGCGTGTTGTTCATGATAGTCAATGAATATGATGTTTCCGTATGGTCACCGAATCTCATTAAAGACATTGACAGATTGGAAAGAGTACAACGGCGAGCCACAAAACTGATTCCAAATATCAAAAATAAATCATACGAAAATCGACTAAAACATATGAATCTGTTTTCCCTAAAAAAGCGTAGACTCAGAGGTGACTTGATACAGGTCTTTAAAATTCTAAAGGGAATTGACAACATCAAAAGTGACCAAATTTTTACATTGAATGAGAATCAGACAAGAAACAATGGTCTCAAACTGTCCGGAAATAGATTCAATTTGGAAGTGGGTAGAAACAACTTTGCCAACCGTGTAGTTAATGAATGGAATAAACTTCCTGCACAGGTAGTGCAATGTAGTTCAGTTCAAAGCTTTAAGAATCATTTAGATAAATACCTAAGTAAGATGCTGTAATGATTATAATTTATCTTATATTATTTGTTTTTGTTTTGTTATCATTTGTCTGTGATTTTTATTTATTATTAGTTATATGTCAATTTATTATTATTTACTATTTACCTGTTTGTTTATTATTTAACTATACCTATGCATTTATTTATGTATTTTATTTGTTATTTACATTATCATAGTTTTTATTTATTATTTTATTATTAATATGATTTTTTTTTCGCATCCGACCTAGATATGGATCAAAAGGTCTCCTGTCGGCATGCTCCGCCTTTGTAATCCTTTGTAATCCTTATATCAAGCCCTCTGTCTGTGTCAGGGTTGTCGACATACCAGGCAGACGACTTGGCGTTGAAGTCACCACCCATGATCAGGTTGGGGATTGAGGTTAGTTGGCTAAGTTGAGGTCTGAAGGTGTTTGGAACTGTGGGGGATGATTGGGGGGGGGGGAATGTACATGTTAACTATTGTCAGTGTTGAATTGTTGCCTGTGCGGATACGAATGGATTGGGTTTCTGTTGTGTTATCTGTGGTAGGGAGGAGAATTTTGGTTGTGGCACTTGTGTCCACAAAACAGATGGAGTGGTGGATCAGGGTGATGAGTCCACCGCCATTGCCGTCAGTCCGGTCTTGTCTGATGGTGGTGTAATTATGAAATGATGGTGTTTTGTGTGAGTGTCTTAGTTTTGTTTCTTGTGAAATCGCAATGTGTATGTTGTGTTGTTTAAGAAAGTGTTCAAGTTCATGTTTTTTAGTGTTAATACCGTCAATGTTGTGTTGTAATATGTTGATGTTGTGTGTTTTGTATGTGTTGTATGTTGCCGTTTGGGGTTGAGGTTGGGGTGGTAGTGGGGAAGGTGTAGGATCTGGGTCAGAGGGGGGGAAAGGAGAGATCGGGGACAAAGGAAGGGGAGTACTAATCGGGGGTAAGGGCAAAGGGAAATTGGGAGTGGGTAAGGGTGTTGGCTGTGGTTGGGGAGGTGGGAGTGGGGTTACTGGAGGGCAGGTAGAACATGTCCAAGTGTTTGTGTATTGGTTTGTGTCAGCAAGTGTTGTACAAGTGAGGTGGGCCCAGTTTTTGCACATATTGCACTGAACTGAGCCCTTTGTCTGTCTGCTCGAAGTAATGGGTTTAGAGCATGTTGGGCATGTGTATTTTGTGGTGGGCCCAGGATTGCTCTCTACATCTCCGGCTAAAAGTAGAAAAAGAGGGGTGATCGCCGGAAAATCACCCCTCAGTGCAGAAAAAACGTAACATTGTGTGTTGGAAAAAAAGGATTGTGGTACTCCCCCAGGTAGGCGTAGCTCCTCCTTGGGGATCGGTGCCATCTGCGTAGAGCTGATGGCCAGGGGTGGTTGCTGCTGATTGGCCCCCAACTCTTGGGGTTGGGGGGTGGTCCCACGACGTAGACGTTGCAGCTCCAGGATCTTGGTAAGGTAAAACTACTAGGTTATTATGGTCTTTGGGTTTATTAGGCTGAGAATTGTAATAAGTTTTCCTTGCAAAATTGTAACAAACATCAATGAAATGTTTAGGATATTTCAATCCAAAACTAATATTGTAAACATTTCTTATTTCCTCATCAATGTACTCGGGACTGCAGACCTGTAAAGCTCTAAGGAATATTGATGCAAAAACAGATCTTTTTACATTATCAGGGTGGGAAGAATAGTAATGGATGTATGAGTTTACATTAGTTGGTTTTCTATATACACTAAATATAAGGTTTCTTTCTTTGCGATGAATATTAACATCTAAAAAGGGTAGCACACCATCATTTTCCAATTCAACCGTGAATTTGATTGACTTGACTAGGTTATTAATTTGTTTGAGGAATTGTGACTCATCTAAATGATCAGGCCATAGAGAAAGAATGTAATCGACATAACGCAGCCAAATTATTCCTGGTGGAATTATTTTACTTAAAATCTTGCTCTCAACGTAAAATAAAATTATAACAACTTTAACCTTAACTTAGGAGTGTATAAGATAGATAATTATATTTATAAGGAAATAGCCAATAATTACAAAATGTAAGAATACTGGATGTGTGACCCACGCCCGGACAATTCGTCCACTATATATATATTTATATATATATATATATATATATATATATATATATATATATATTTATACACATATATATACATGTATATATATATATATATATATATATACATATATATATATATATATCAGATAATTTTTGACCATCGCGCAAGGATTCGAACCTGCGCTGTACATGACGACAAGAGGCCCGCCATGACTACCGCCTTAGATCGCTCGACTAACTGATACTTAAAATCGTACGAACTCAGAACACTTACTGGTTCTCGAGATTGAGAAGGTCACTACCTGCAACCCTATTCTCATTTTTACCATACAACCAAGTACACTCGTGGGAGGGGTAAGGACCGGATCGAATCCTTTTCACGCTTCGTCATTGTAACCATACGAGGAATTCTCTAGTGGACAGCGACATTAATCAGATAATTTTTATGACCATCGCGCAAGGATTCGAACCTGCGCTGTACATGACGACAAGAGGCCCGCCATGACTACCGCCTTAGACCGCTCGACTAACTGATACTTAAAATCGTACGAACTCAGAACACTTACTGGTTCTTGAGATTGAGAAGGTCACTACCTGCAACCCTATTCTCATTTTTACCATACGACCAAGTACACTCGTGGGAGGGGTAAGGACCGGATCGAATCCTTTTCACGCTTCGTCATTGTAACCATACGAGGAATTCGCTAGTGGACAGCGACATTAATCAGATAATTTTTATGACCATCGCGCAAGGATTCGAACCTGCGCTGTACATGACGACAAGAGGCCCGCCATGACTACCGACTTAGACCGCTCGACCAACTGATACTTAAAATCATACGAACTCAGAACACTTACTGGTTCTCGAGATTGAGAAGGTCACTACCTGCAACCCTATTCTATTTTAAGTATCAGTTGGTCGAGCGGTCTAAGGCGGTAGTCATGGCGGGCCTCTTGTCGTCATGTACAGCGCAGGTTCGAATCCTTGCGCGATGGTCATAAAAATTATCTGATTAATGTCGCTGTCCACTAGCGAATTCCTCGTATATATATATACAATATATATATATATATATATATATATATATATATATATACATATACATATATATATATATCTTTACATATATATGTATATATATATATATATACATATATATGTATGTAATATATATATATATATATATATATATATATATATATATATATATACATGACAGCATTCAAAGACCTGGTTTTAATGAAGTAATCACATTATACGGTATATTTTGTCCTCGATTATGAAAGACGGTAATAACTTGCAAATTTGATCTGATGAATTTCTGATGTGGTATTCTGCTATTCGCTTAGTTATGGGCCCGAATCCCACGCTTCTCACTAATTCCTAGCGGTGACTGTTACCTGTTCCAACGGTTCCCAAGGGGCATAGGGCAAAGTTGACGGCTTCGGCCGTAGCAACTCAGCACCCTCTGGCGTAAGCTCCTCACCTTCTTCACCACTTGCTTCGTTGCATCCTTTCTAATGCCATTAGGACCATTGCGTTGTCTTTGAAAGATAAACACTTCTCTGGGATTCTGGAGCAATTTCGTTTTTTTATGCTGTCATATATGATTGTCTTTCTACGAAACGAAAGATAACAATTGTCATTCAACTGAAGTCCTTCAATAAGAACATGATAATACAAACGTCGTCAATACACACACACAGAAGAAAATTCTTTTGCCGCAGATAAGAACAGTCATGTCGGGAAACGGTTCCTTTGATCTTCCCCAGGGGCTTTTTAGGTTCTCAAGGGAAAATAAGGTCAATTATAAAGTAACTGAATGAACGTCTCCCCGGTCTCAAGAAACATTCGTTTATGTTAGGGGGATATCTAGATTTCTTTAGTTGGTTGTACACACACACACACACACACACACACACACACACACACACACACACACACACACACACACACACACACACACACACACACACACACACACACACACACACACACACACATATATATATATATATATATATATATATTCACAACATGTATACAAACTTAACAGAAAAAATGTTACTATATATCTCTCTGTCTCTCCTTCGCTCTCTCTCTCTCTCTCTCTCTCTCTCTCTCTCTCTCTCTCTCTCTCTCTCTCTCTCTCTTTCTCTGTCTGTGTCTCTCCAATTTATTATCTAGCTAAATGAAAAAATATGTTTTGAAAGTAGCATGATAGCCCATGTTCACACACTTGGCAGACAACCACTGTCCCTTGCCTCCCCTTTCCTTGTCAGACGAATTTTGTCACTGTTTTATCATGTTCATAACAAACTGGGGTAACGGATTGATAGATATTATGATTTTCTTCTGTGTATATTATTGCCTCTCCACTGCTTGAAAAGAGAGTTTAGTTCAAATGATTTTCTTTTTTCGTTTTATATTTATTTACATATTTTTTTGAGCGTCTTCACCAAGTCTAACTCTAGTGGTTGGCAACCTTTGGTAAACACATAGTGAGACCTGAAACTATTGGTTGTTTTAAAAGAAGCTTAGATAACTTTATGGATAGGGATGCCAGGTGGTAATGGACATAGAACTGCCTAATGTAGGCCTTATGGTCTCTTGCAGTTTTTTCTATTCAGATGTGAGTTTCACAAGCGCTTCTATCCATGGGGACAATATTGCTCCAAAGAGATGGTGAACGTGAAAAGGGTAACAGAAAAGGGGGTGGGCGACCTTTTTAGGTGTGGGTGCCAAAATCAGCCAAACCTCTGATATAAAAAATTCACGCGTGCCAATGGAAGAAAATCATAGGCCTACATACGAGCGTGGGCCCCCCTACCTTCCTTCCCTTAGGGCCCCAAGCCACCACTCACTGATTAGTTCTGGGTTTCGCGTGTTGGAGAAAAAGTTTTTGCACGCGTGCCAAGGGTTGCCCATCTCTGGTATAGTTTCAAAAGTTGATCAGCATTTTATCTTTTAGCGGAGATTAATTTTCGCATTATGGGGAAGGTTAAGAAATAGTCTTATCAAATGTAATCCTTCAAGACGAAAAGTATTAAGATATTTTTTCATCTGACTGTGTCGACTGACGTGATGGTGGTGTTTCTGACAAAAATAGTTACACGATTGTTATCTTCTATAGTTTGTATAATAAAAGTATTTAGGAAGCCGATCTTAATGTCCAGGAAAATAACTGCCTTCCACTTTTAAACCCTACTCTGCTTACCTTGACATTATTACCTTGTTATCCTTGTGATTCTTATCCTCCACATTTACAAATTATACTTTCCTACAGTTATATGTTTCTGTATCACGCTATTTCGTATTTATTTCTTCCAAAAGCCAAGAGACCCTTCCTGGCATCTGTTCTTCCTCCGATCTATTGTCAGGACATCTTCGGACACTCCTTCCCCACGTCTCGTATCCTTATTTCGAATTTCTCCCCTCTTTCCTCATCGAGTCTCCAAATCCTCTCAAGTCACCTCTTCCTGCTTCACTCGCCGAATTCCATCATCCCCATTGCCTTCCCTCAACCAGACGAGTTGGGGGGGGGGGCAACTCGTCTGCGTCCTTCTCCTAAAGGGGTAATCACATTGGGGTATTTTTCCTCCCACATCCTACCTCCAACCTTCATTTGAATAACTAGAATACAGAAATCTAGATTTCTCTAAGAACAATTCAACAGTATGTCTAACATTCGTATAGGTTTACAATCTCTTAATTCATTTTGCTTTGGTATATATGACGAAAAACTAATTTGATATTTGGAGATTTGAAAAATAAAATATTGTAACCGAAGTCACTCAAACGAACCCTCAACAATCGACGCTAGTGTGAAGCTCGTGGAAGCCCAGTGTGATAACGCCTTTATGGAGGGCTTGTAGCTCAAGGTAAGGGGTAGAGAGAATTTTAGTGGGGAGAGAAAAAATTGAAAGGAGGAACAGGTGGACAGGATAGACGGGGATGACGGGGCCCGTTCTTTGTTTGTTTGTTTGTTCCTTTGTTTTCCATCTCTTCCGCTATTCTCGTGTCCTTCACTTTTTAACCACCTCCTTTACCGTTGTTTTCTGGTGCCTTCCTCCTCCTCCTCCCCTCCTCCTCCTCCTCCTCCTCCTCCTCCTCTTCCTCCTCCTCCTCCTTTTCCTCCTCTTCCTCCTCCTTTTCCTCCTCCTCCTCCTCCTCCTCCTCCTTCTCCCCCATCTTCTCGCCCTCCTCTCCCTCCCCTGTCTCGTCCTCTCTCTCCTCCTTCTCGTCCTCCTTCTCCTTCTTCTCGTCCTCCTCCCATTCCTCCTTCTCGTCCTCCCTCCTCCTTCTCGTCCTCCTCCTCCTCCTTGTCCTCCTCCTCCTCCTTGTCCTCCTCCTTGTCCTCGTCCCCCTCCTCCTCCTCCTTGTCCTCCTCCTTGTCCTCGTCCCCCTCCTCCTCCTCGTCCTCGTCCCCCTCCTCCTTCTCGTCCTTCTCCCCCTTCTCATCCTCCTCCCCCTCCTCCTTCTCGTCCTCCCACTCCTTCTCGTCCTTCTCCTTCCCCTCCTCCTCTTTGTCCTCCTCCTCCTCCTCCTCCTCGTCCTCGTCCTCCTCTTTCTCGTTCTTCTTCTCCTCGTCCCCGTCCTCCTCGTCCTCCTCCTTCTCGTTCGTCTTCTCCTCGTCCCCCTCCTCCTCGTCTTCCTCCTCCTCGTACTCCTCCTCCTCGTCCTCCTCCTCCTCCTCCTTCTCCTCATCCTCATCCTCGTCCTCATCTCCCTCCCCCTGCTCCTCATTTTCCTCCTCCTCCTCCTCCTGGTCCGTATCTCCCTCCTCTTCCTCCTTTCTCCTCGTCCTCCTCTTCTTCCTCCTCCTCCTCGCCCTCCTCCTCCTCGCTCTCCTCCTCCTCTTCCTCGTCCTCCTCTTCTTCCTCCTCGCCCTCCTCCTCCTCCTCCTCCTCCTCGTCCTCCTCCTCGTTTTTCCCTCCTCTTCCTCCTCCTCCTCCTCCTCCTCCTCTTCCTCTTCCATCTCATTAGTCCCTCTTCTTCCCGCTACCACGCCACTCCGTCCATGACTCCTGAGAGGCGTTGCCATGTGGTGAGCATATCATTTTCTCAATTTACTCATTGCTGATTGGACTTACATCTCACCAGCCTCCTTCAGGGGTTATCACACTGGGCTTCCACGGGCTTCACCAGCGTCAACCCTGTTGAGAGTTCGTTTGAGTAAAAACGATTTCGGTTACAATATTTCATTTCTCCAGTACCATTATGATAAATCGAGACTGTAAACCTATATGAATGATAAACATACTGTTGAAATGTTCTTAGAAAAGTCTAGATTTCTGTAAGTGAAGTCTTATTCTAGATATTTAAATGGAGGTTGGAGGTAGGATGTCGGGGGGAAAAATAGCCCAGTTTGATAACTACTTTCCGTTGTCCTTTTATTGGTAATGTTGGAACTGAATTGATTTACGTGTAGCCGATGCCGTATATTATATATCGCGTGGGCAAGCCCCCGTGGTGGTAATTATATTTAATTGCATTGGGTTAGGTCAACATCGGGTCACGCTGTCACATTGACTAGGCAGGTGTGTGAGTCAGGTCGCAGTGAGTTTTTTTTTTCCGATCACGGCGCCACGTGGGCAATACAATACGCTCCGTGTGGTTTGTACGGGACATTCCAGTGTCGAAAGAGGCCTCACTACCTAAGAATTCCTGACTGTTTGGTGAACGTGGGCTGTTGACTGTCGAAAGTCAGTAGAGGTGGACATTGCTACCTATGTAATATAACAATCGAAACCCTTCCATGGGATTGCGCCGTGATCTCACGGTCCTTGTAAATCGGACATTGGTTAGCCCCATTAACCTTCCAAGCATGTAGTCCTATAAGATACACAAGATCTCTCATGTTTGGCTATCCTTCCCTTTTTCATAAAAGGAGAGTTGAAAACCCACAATTGCACCCTTCCTACCACTACAAGCTCTTACATAGAACCAACACTAATACAACACAGACAATAGTAGAATGTATATGCGTGAAGAGATCTATGGGAGGGCCTGAGGACCGTTGCTGACTAATGTGGGGCTGCGGGTATCCAGTCAAGGAAGCTTGAGGTAACTGCTATTGTTATATTTTCTATCAAATTGTCGGAGAAGATTTGATAATTTTATGGATGGGGATGGTTGGTGGCAATGGACATGGAACTGCGTAGTGGCCTACTGCAGTCTCCTCCATTCTTATGTTCTTATGTCCGATTGTTAACCCCTTCAGTGCTAGGGCATCTCTTCAGGTAAATAAAGTAGTTTGTGATTCTATTCAGAATGGGTTCATTTTGGATTACTCTTTCAAATCCCTTACCACCCCTCCACATGTCCCTCTTCTCAGCCCTCGCTCTCCTGTACCTGTGGCAAGCTGTATCTGCAGTGTCCATTTGCATCCAATTGTTTGTCTACTTTTGTCCATCAGATTGTCAATTTAGAATTGTTCTTTTGCATCCGAATTGCGTTAGCCCTCATTGAATTGCGTAGTGCTCATCCAGTTGTTTACTTTCGTCCGGCCTGCTGCCCTGAAAACTGTCTCCCTTTTCTCCTCCTCCTATTACCCATTCTATTTTGATCAGATTTACCCACACCTCATTTTACTCCTCTTTGCTCAGTGTATGACGTGAATGTTCTATATTTCCTTTCTTTATGTGTACGAAATTAAATCATCTTTATCGAAATCTTCCTTTATGAGTCGAATCATAATTTGTTTTTGCCATTGTGCCTCCTCCAGTTCTCGTTTCTCCCTCCCTCTCTCTTTAATTCAGTGTCTTTCCATATATGTATGACATCAAAAAAGCTATATCTAATTCTTCCTTTCTGACCCGAATCATGATTTGTTTTTGTCATTGTGCCTTCTCCACTTCTCGATTCTCTCCCTCCCTCCCTCCCTCTTTTTTCTTTCTCCTTCTCTACCTCCCTCCCTCTCTTCCTCCCTCCATTTCTCCCTAATCCAGCGTCTGTCCACATCGTCCCGCTTGTGGCAATCAACCCTTCTCTCTGTAACTCCACAAAGTCCTCTCATCTTTCCACCGCCAGTTTCTTTCTTCCCCTTCATCGCATGCCCAAACACCTTCATCCCTGATCACGCATCTCTCTTATTCTTTTTCTTTTCCTTTCTCTCTCCGACCACAAATCTCCTCCCATCATTTTACCTTTTTTCTGTCCCGAACCTCGAGTCTACTGTGCGCTATCAATTTTCTCCTTGCGGGCAATATACGGTTTCACCATGACTCCGGCCAGCGGCTGCCTTGTAGCCGTCACTCGTCTTCAATAACGTTCTTTGTTTTAATTGCAGTCAGGATGTTTTATTAAATCCCTAATTAGGTCTTTCGAAGTCCATAGT
>NC_134784.1:12374438-12414438 GCF_046742065.1 Oratosquilla oratoria
TGCCCTCAAGAAGAATCCTATTACTACACCTGATTTTGTCCTATCATTGTGTGCAGAGAGATAGTGTATGTAATCATCCTTGTTCGTGGATTTTCTGTATACAGTAAACTTTGGACTTTCATCATTTCTCCATATCATCATACCCAGAAATGGTATTTGTTCTTCCCTCTTATTTTTCTACTGTGAATCTTATACTTTTATGCACGTTGTTTAGTCTTCGTAGTTTGCTATCTATATTCGTCCCTCTTGGGTAAATGGAAATCACATCGTCAACGTAGTGGCACCAGGTAGAGTTTCTTCCCATTATATTGATATATTCCTCCCTTTCTAATAATTCCATAAATAAAGAAGCCATTATGGTACTGAGCGGGAAGCCCATTGCCAGTCCCTAATGTTGTCGATACACTTTTCATTGAATGTAAATGGATCAAAACTGACACACAATGAAATGAGCTTCATGTAATCAGACTTGGAAACTGGTAGATCTCACTAATTTTGTCTACTGCCTCTTTTACTGCTTTCATAGTTCCTTCTTTTGGTACGCTGGTGAAAAAGGCCTTGACATCAAAGCTTACCATTTCCTTTTAAATCAACGTTATCTAATCTATTTATTAAGTCTGCGGAGTTCTTCAGATGAGCTTGACTGAATCTAATGCATTTGACAGTGGCTTGGCAAGTCTCTTGGCTAATCTGTGGGGCGCACTACCTATGCTTGATGTTATTGGCCTCAAGGGGACCGATTAGCTTGCTATCAAATGTATATAAAATATTCTCCAAGATCCTTACAAATAGGCTAAGTCAAGTTTTAGATGGATACCAACCGAGAGAACAGGCAGGATTACGGAGCGGGTACTCGACTCTAGGCCATTTGCAGGCGATGAACCAACTAATCGAAAAAACGACACATTACAATATACCTCTCTGTTTACCTTTTGTATATTACGAGAAGGCCTTTGACTCGGTAGAACAAATAGCAATACTAAGCTTGTTACGCAAACAGGGTACAAACGAACAGATCGTAAGAGTTTTAGAAAAGATTTATGCGAAAGGTACCGCTATAATTCGACTACATAAAGATACAGAAAAGATCAAGATCGAGAAAAGAGTACGGCAAGGCGATGCATTTTTACCCAAATTATTTACAGCTTGCTTGGAAGATATTTTCTGAAGGTTGAGCTGGGAAAAGAAAGGTTTGAAGATTAATGGCGAATATTTGAACCACCTAAGATTTGCGGATGACATTATTCTTATTTAAGGAAGAGCAGAAGACTTGCAAGATATGCTGAGTGATCTGAATAAGAAAAGTCTCAAAGTAGGTTTAAAATGAATAAGATGTAAAACCAAAGTAATGCTCAACACGAAAGTTCAAAGTAAAGAGATCATAATTGATGGTAAGAGTCTTGAAGAAGTTGAGTATGATTATTTAGGCCAGATGGTGAAAGTGACCAAAGATCATTATACAAAATAAAAATACGCATTACAATAGGTTGGAAAGTGTTTGGCAAGTATAATAAACTTCTGAGAGGTTCTCTACCTTTATGTTTGAAACGTAAAGTTTACAATCAATGCATTCTACCAGCAATAATCTACGGGTGTGAGAGTTGGAAACTTACGAAGGCGATGGAAATAAAACTAAGGGCTGCACAGAGGAGAATGGAGAGATCAATGGTGGAAATAACGTTGAGAGACCGAAAGAGAGCAAGTTGAGTGAGAGAGCAGAATCTGGTAATACTACGATGACATCGTCCACACACCTCAATCACGTTCTGCTTCTGCCCATGATGTTCATATGTTTGTCCGTTTCTAACATTTCCATGAAGAGGCAGGCCAATACCGCTGAAAGTGGTTTTCCCATAGTCCTCTAAGCTGTTTGTATTCGTTGATGTTGAATATGAATGACCTGAACTTGACGCACATGGAAATAAGTTTAATGTAATCAGTCTTGGGTACTGGAAGGTCATCGTCACTTGTGTCCGCCACAACTCTTTTGACCGCCTCCAAAGCGTCCTACACACTGAGAACAAATTAAGGAGATTAAATGGTGTCAGCAAAAACATTCAGTTCACCATTGAAACCGAGAAGGAAGGCGAACTACCATTCCTTGACACGATAATCCGCAGAGCAAGAAAGGAGGTAAAGTTTGCAGTATATAGGAAACCCACAAACAGGGATGATTTTGTCCACTATTTTTCAGGTCATAGTAGGAGTGTGACGAGAGGAGTTCTGATTTGTTCTATCTTCGATCCTTCAGAATATGTAGCAGCATTTACTTAGAAGATGAAATTAATTGCATGAAAATATCTTTCATCAAATTAAAATACCCTAATGGCCTAATCTGCAGGATGAAGGTTAAGGCTAAGGAGATTCACAATAGGAGGACAAATGCCCACAGAACTGAGAATGAGAAAAAAAATCCACCTACATTACCGTTCCCAACTCGATTAACACCGAAGACATCGACAGGTTCCTCATAAAAGGTGGAATGAAAACAGCTAAAATCTCATCCAACAAAATAGGGAATATTGTTAAAACAAACACAAACAGGGATGGTTTTGTCCACTATTTTTCAGGTCGTAGTAAGAATGTGAAGAGAGCAGTTCTGATTGGTTTTTCCTTCGATCCTTCAGAATATGTAGCAGCATTTACTTAGAAGATGATTTAATTACATTAAAAAATCTTTCATCGAATTAAAATACCCTAATGGTCTATTCTGCAGGATTAGGCCATCTCACTGAAGAAGACCATGTTGGTCGGAACGTTAAATAAATTTCTAGATCGTCTTCGTTGTACTCCCACCACCCACTCTCATTTGTCCTTTCTTCTCCATATGCATACATACATACATACACACACACACACACACACACACACACACACACACACACACACACACATATATATATATATATATACATATATATACATATATATATATATACATATATATACATATATATACATATATAATATATATACATATATACATATATATATACATATATACATATATATACATATATATACATATATATATACATATACTGTATATATATACATATACATATATATACATATATATATACATGTATATATATATACATATATACATATATACATATATATATACATATATACATATATATACATATATATATGTATACATATATATATATATATATATATAATATATATACATATATTCGTAAAGAGCTGGAGTCCAGGAGCCATGTTATCGGAAAATTTCAAAACACTGGACTCAGAGTAACAGAATTTATTACCGACGTTTCGAACCCTGTCCGGGGTTCGTCCTCAGGGTTATACATTGTAAGCAAAAGGATTCAGTTATATAGTGTATCGATGTTCTCTGGGACAGGTCCCCCCGGATTTGGGTGGATGCTTTATACACATTTGAAATTAATTTCCTTTTGTCATTCGGATAGGTTTTGATTTTGTTTCATTGTATGATTTGTATTACAGCTAAGAGTACAGTATCATTTCATCGGGGTGTGATAGTTGGTTCTTCTTTTTGTTCTTTTGAATTGCTGTGGTCCCATTTTTGTGACACTTTAGCAAACCTTTGTATTTAATTTCTGCAGGTCTTGCAGGACTTGTTTAGTTTGTTTGTTAGGATTTGTGTTTTTAGCTACGGAGGAACGATGGATAGGCTTTTTGGATTTTGGTATCAGCGTGTTATTGCCTAGTATATTTAATGTTGTTATCCTTTCTCCATGTTGAGGAGTTTTACTATTCTGTTAAGAAATAATGCAACTCTGTTCAATCCGGTGGGACCTGTCCCAGAGAACATCGATACACTATATAACTGAATCCTTTTGCTTACAATGTATAACCCTGAGGACGAACCCCGGACAGGGTTCGAAACGTCGGTAATAAGTTCGGTAACAAGTTCTGTTACTCTGAGTCCAGTGTTTTGAAATTGTCCGATAATATACATACACACACACACACACACACACACACACACACACACACACATATATATATATATATATTATATATATATATATAACATATATATATTATATATATATAACATATATATATATATATATATCATATAAATATATATATATGTATGATATATATATTATATATATAAAATGAAGGATATTCAACTGGGTATCAGGGCATAGATAAATTATAATGACATGAACCGAACAGTTATTGTTGCACTGGACTGGAGTCACGCCAATTATCAGGTTCTCATTACCCTATCTATCGTTTATAACTATAAAAGACTGAAAATTAGATCCTAGGAGATATGACTTTACAAACATAAATTTGAAATTTGATATCATTAGCGCAACTTTTTCGAATTCCACTCATTTAGAGAAGATCGAGATGAAGTTCGGGATGTGAAGATGAATTCAATCATGAAATGGCGAGCAACAATGAGTTTGTTGAGTTGACGGACTGCCGATTATGAAAAACCTTGGAATGACTTGAGAATAGTCGGGCTGTGTGACGGTATTTACAAACTGCAGCAGATCGAGGGGCCAGAGAAAAATGGACACAGATTGACAGAGAGGGAGGAAGGGAAAGAGAGAGGGGAGAGAGAATGAAGGGGGGGAGAGAGAAAAGGAGGTAGAGGGAGAGAGAGAGAGAGAGAGAGAGAGAGAGAGGGGGGGAGGGAAGCAGAGAGACACGGAGAGAGAGAGATAGATAGAGACACAGAGAGAGAGAGGAAGGGAAAGAAATTGGGAAGGAAGACCTCAGCACTAATGTGAAGTCGGAAAGTCAACACAAAACCTGGTAGTGTGAAGGGAGAAAAAAAAAAAAAAAAAAAACTGAGGCGTTTGGCCAAAGGATCGGACCGTCTGTTCGCGCTGGAAATCAAATCCCAGTAATGATCAGCCGGATTATCCTGTTTCCTACAGCGTAACAGGATGGTCTTTCGGATAGGAAAGGGGACCGGTGTGGGTCCCGAGCAGAAGGGAGACACTGTCACAGTGACAGGAAATGATAGGCATTAGCCGGGTTGGGGGTGGGGGGTTAATATGCGGTCTTTCTTTTGTGATATTATGGAATCTTTTTTTCTGGCTAAGGCTTGATGATTTTATTGATTCTATATTAACTTTTGTTTCCTTTGTAACAGTAGGAATATTTAGTTTTTTTTTTTTTTTTTTGCTAAAGCTTGAAGATTCTATTTATTTCATATTAACTTCTGTTTCTTTTGTGACGTTAGGAATATTTAGTATTTTTTCCGGCTAACGCTTGACGAATTTATTAATTCTGAATTAACCTCTGTTCGATCAAGGATCCAGTGTGTTGTCACCAGTGGTATCTTAGAAACTGAAGTGGAAAGTTGGTGCGTGTGGTGAATCTCATTGATGGATGAGTGTGATTATGTACATTGTTAGATTGTAATCAGTTAATTACTAATAATAATCAATTTTCATTAAGAGTAGATAAATTGTTATTTTAAGTTTGAATAATAAATTCATGGAATAGTGAGCGCACATGAGAATGAAGGAGGGTTATAAATGCAATGCTATTCTATAGATCTGTAAAATAAATTAGTTATTAAAGAACAAAAACACATACAGAACCAGTACGTTGGTTGCTCACATTTTTTAGACATCAGGGAATTGTCAACATATGGTCAATATTAGTCGAAAGAAAAATATTGATTTGTAGCAAGAAAGGATTCTATATGAAATAATGTAGAAAAATGAGTGATATGCTGACAAGAGGTGGAGGATTGTTATTGAGCAACGAAGAACAAATTGTTTGATAAATACTAAATGATTCAAACAATTAAATGGCATGGAAACTAGCCACAACGGGATACATCTTGTTCCGAGTGCGGCCGTGTGCGTGCGCATACACACACACACACACGCACACACACACACACACACACACACACACACACACACACACACACACACACACACACACACACACACACACACACACACACACACACACACACACACACACACACACGCTCTCTGTCTCTCTGTCTCTCTTTCTCCCTCGCGCGCTCTCTCTCTCTCTCTCTCTCTCTCTCTCTCTCTCTCTCTCTCTCTCTCTCTCTCTCTCTCTCTCTCTCTCTCTCTCTCTCTCTCTCTCTCTCTCACACACACACACTCACACTCACACACACACACACACACACACACACACACACACACACACACACACACACACACACACACACACGCACACACACACACACACGCACACACACGCACACACACACACACACACACACACACACACACACACACACACACACACACACACACACACACACACACACAGATACACGACTTGTGGCACAGTGGTAGAGTTCCCGGTCCCCACTACGGCGGTCCGGGTTCGAATCCCACACAGGGCTGAAATAATTTCAGTATCGCTGCGCTGCGAGTCGTTACTCCAACTTTCGTGGTCGGGGAGTTCGGTGTGTGTGTTCCGTTCTTGGGGCACTTGGTTCCGTTCCTGGGCCATTGGTTCCGTTCTTGGGCCATTGGTTCCGTTTTTGGGGCACTTGGTTCCGTTCTTGGGCCATTGGTTCCGTTTTTGGACCATATGGTTCCGTTCTTGGGCCACTTCTATTCATAGTATATAAAAATTATATAGACCACGGACTAAAATATACTGTTTCCAAATTTGCTGACGATACAAAACTGTGCGGAATGGCAAATGATCACTTAAACCAATTAGATATTCAAGAAGATGTAGATAAATTACAGCAGTGGTCTGAAAAGTGGCTAATGAAATTTAACACAAATAAATGCAAGGTAATGCACGTAGGTAAAAATAACTAAGTACGATTACAAGTTATTTGGAGATTCGTTAACAAAAGTGGATAGTGAAAAGGATCTCGGCGTAATTATTAGTAATGATCTCAAATCATCCAAGCAGTGTATTTCAACCTCTGAGAAAGCAAATAAGATTCTGGGACTGATTACGCGATCTTTTGACTTCAAAAGTCCATCACTTATTAACAAGCTATATAAATCGTTAGTTCGTCCACATTTGGAATATGCTGTTTCCATATGGTCACCGAATCTCATTAATGACATTGACAGATTAGAAAAAATACAACGTCGAGCCACAAAACTGATTCCAAATATCAAAAATAAATCATACGAAAATCGACTAAACCATATGAATCTGTTTTCCTTAAAAAAGCGTAGACTCAGAAGTGGCTTGATACAGGTCTTTAAGATTCTAAAGGGAACTGACAACATCAAAAGTGAAATTTTTTTCACATCGAATGAGAATCAGACAAGAAACAATGGTCTCAAACTGTCCGGAAATAGATCGCCAACCGTGTAGTTAATGAATGGAATAAACTTCCTGCAGAGGCAATGCAATGTAGTTCAGTTCGAAGCTTTAAGAATCATTTAGATAAACACCTAAGCAAAATGCTGTAAGGACTATAATTTATTTTATATTATTTGTTTTTTTATCATTTGCTTGTTCAGTTCAAAGCTTTAAGAATCATTTAGATAAACAACTAATCAAGAGGCTGTACTGACTCATTTATTTTATATTTGTTTATTTGTTTTGTTATCATTTGCTTGATTCTCATTTATTATTAGTTATATGTAAATTTATTATTATTTACTATTTACCTGATTGTTTATTAGTTAACTATACCTATGCTTATATTTATTTTATTTATAATTTACATTATTATATTTTCTATTTATTCATTTATCATCATTATGATATTTTTTCGCATCCGACCTAGATATGGACCAAAAGGTCTCCTGTTGGCATGCTCCGCCTTTGTAATCCTTTGTAATCCTTTGTGTGCGTGTAAGATCACAGCATTACCCAGAGATCGGTCATATATGAGGTTTGAGATCTGTTCCAAGAGGGAAATAGCTGTCGATTACGAGACCAATACGTATTCCAAGATCATGGTGAATCACACACAAACACACACACACACACACACACACACACACACACACACACACACACACACACACACACACACACACACACACACACACACACACACACATACATACACACATGTAGAAGTAGAATGTAGAGTTGTAGGTTACTTCTACGTCGGTGAATTAATATCTGGGTGTGTTCTTTACTTTAATGTTCCAGACTGCACTCTGGTCTACAAATACAAGGTAACCTCCAAAGTAACCTCGGGGGATTGCCAGATTAAATATATTTACAACTGTACAAGTAGGCTGTTGCCACATTCATATTTAGGAAAAATATAAAAAAGGTTGGTCGTGTGGGATTAAGCGACGATCATAGGGACAGCGTTTTTTGTACTCTGAAGGCGTGAGGTACAGGTGTTTCAAGCAGATGTTCAGGGTCTGACCCGAAATGCGGCGAAGCCATTGGTCGGTTCGGGTGTTGGCTGGAAAAGTCAGTGGCTCTGGTCCCTGTTCAGGTCCGGATACAGTGGCATTGTCCCTTGGGAGGAAAATCCGGAACACTAAGGGATATCATGAGTTGCTTGAAGATTCACCTTGACTTTAGCAAAGCGTTCGACAAGGTACCACACCAGAGACTACTAAATAAAATCAAAGCCCATGGCATAGGAGGAAAAGTGTTAGAATGGATTAGAGCTTGGATTAGTAACAAAAAACAGCGGGTCACCATAAATGGAATAAAATCTAGGTGGGGCAATGTTACTAGCGGGGTCCCCCATGGCTCGGTTTTGGGTCCCTTGTTGTTCATTATGTACATAAACGACTTAGACGATGGGATAAATAGTGATGTTAGTAAGTTTGCGGACGACACTAAAATAGGACGCCTAATTAGGTCAGGAGACGACGCAGAGATTCTATAGGATGATCTTAATAAATTGTTAACATGGTCGGTGAAATGGCAAATGAATTTCAATATCTCTAAGTGTAGCGCGTTAAACGTAGGGCTACACAACCCCGAAAATAGATACAGCTTAGGTAACACGTTTTTAGAAAAATCTGAGTGCGAGAGGGACTTGGGAGTACTGGTGAGTCCGGACCTTAAAACCAGGAAGCAGTGCATTAGCGCCAGAAATAAAGCTAACAGAGCATTAGGTTTCATTGCTAGGACGGTAACGAATAGAAGTGCAAAGGTAATTATTAACCCATTCAACTCCGATGACAAGATGTCTTGTCATTTGGTCAAATAAAACAAAAAATCATAAAACACCAAAATGTTTGATCAAACACCAGAAAAATATGACGTCAATCCTCGCTTCGCTCGCAGCGAAGCGACGACTGACGTCATATTTTTCTGGAGTTTGATCAAACATTTTGGTGTTTTTATGATTTTTTGTTTTATTTGACCAAATGACAAGACATCTTGTCATCGGAGTTGAATGGGTTAAACTCTATCTAGCGAAAGTTAGACCCATCCTTGACTATGCGGTACAGTTTTGGTCTCCGTCCTACAGAATGGACATAAATTCACTAGAATCAGTACAGAGAAGAATGACCAAAATGATACATGGACTCGGAAATTTGCCTTACGAAGAGAGGCTTAGGCACCTAAACTTACACTCTCTGGAAAGACGCAGAGTGCGGGGTGATCTACAGTAATAGAAGTGTTCAAGTGGATCAAAGGCTATAACAAGGGTGATGCAAACAAGGTCATCATAATAAACCAACAGGGCAGGACTCACAGTAATGGGTATAAACTGAACAAATTTAGATTTAAGAAGGAAATAGGCAAGAATTGGTTTACTAATAGGGTGGTCGATGAATGGAATAAACTTAGTAACCATGTAGTAAGCGCTGAAACTATCAGTTGTTTTAAAAAACGATTAGACAACTTTATGGATGGGGATGACAGGTGGTGATGGATACGGAGCTGCCTAGTGTAGGCCTTATGGTCTCTTGCAGTCTCCTTTATTCTTATGTTTTTATGTCACTTTATATGCGTGCGTGCGTGCGTGTGCACGCTGAACATCGAAGAGATGATAACAGACACGCTGAACACCGAAGGAGATGATAACAGACACGCTAAGCATCGAAGGAGATGATAACAGAGCTCGGCCAGCTATCCTCATTGTCCTCGGTGAGATTGGTACTCATGAAAGATATTACAAAGGATTACAAAGGCGGACAGGAGACCTTTTGATCCATATCTAGGTCGGATGCGAAAAAAAATCATATTAATAATAAAACAATAAATAAAAACTATAATAATGTAAATAACAAATAAAATACATAAATAAATGCATAGGTATAGTTAAATAATAAATAAACAGGTAAATAGTAAATAATAATAAATTGACATATAACTAATAATAAATGAAAATCAGACAGACAAATGATAACAAAACAAAAACAAATAATATAAAATAAATTATAATCATTACAGCATCTTACTTAGGTATTTATCTAACTGATTCTTAAAGCTTCGAACTGAACTACATTGCACTACCTGTGCAGGAAGTTTATTCCATTCATTTACTACACGGTTGGCAAAGTTGTTTCTACCTACTTCAGAACCTACTTCAGAACCTTGGCATGAAGATACATACACAAAATGGTGTAATAATGGTGGTATCGGGAAACATTTATGAATAAAATGAAATAGACTAAATTGTACGAGCATGCGAAAGTAGATATTATTTCCGTTCACCTAGGTAAGAATATACATTTATGAAATTGGCCTTCGATTTCGAAGATTATAGCGGGGAAAGGGAACTGGAGGTTTGGTTGATAGGATTGGTGATGGTCCTCCATTGCAGGGGTAATATGAGTCTGTGAAGGAATGGTCTCTATGTCGAGACCATGGGGGAACTCTTTTGATATGATCTTTGTGGAAGGCGGTCTCCGTAAGATCGCGCAAACTGAGTGCTTTGACTTCGTTCATTGACTAATGACCAATGTTATGATAGGGTCCAGAGAATTTAAGGGAGAGCTTCGAGATGTGGTTAAAGGTGTAAACAATGTCTCCAATTTCAAAGGTACAAGCTCTGGCTGATTTATTATGCAAACGGACCATTTCGTCATTAGATGAAGAGTATGTATTCTTTTGAAAAGATTATTGAAAATTGCTACTTTGACCTTGACGTAATCATTGAAGTTGTAAATGGGAGTTAATTCTGAAAGAAGATCATATGGGAGCCTTTTTTCCGAGCCAAAGAGAACAAAATGTGGAGATTCCGATATTGACTTGTTAATGGAACTATTTACAGTATACAAGCTTGAATCATGGGGACATGTTCATCCAAAGAAGGGTGAAGATCAGAAGCAAGATATCTAAGAACATTAATAATCTTTCTATTCTGGCGTTTAACTAAGCCATTTGAACTAGGGTGATAAGCAGTAGTGTTGCATTTCATAGTTTAAAAGTAATTACATATGTGCGAAAGAATCTCATTGTTGAATTCAGTCCCGTTGTCAGAAATCAGAGTTTTGGGTGTAATGAAGGAGTACATGAATTTGTCAATGAGTGTCTTTGCTACGTGTTGTGCTGTTTTGTCTGGTGGGAGGGGGGTAGAATACAGAATCGTGAAAATGGTCGACACAAAGAGATATTGGTTTCTGGTATGTGTAAGTGGTATCTTAAGAAGATCAACAACGACTGTGTTGAATGGTTTAGAAGGTGTAGGGTAAGTTAGAATTGGAACATGACCGCTGATATGATCTTTGTGAATAGCGCAAGGGTGGCAAGCGTCAATGTACGCGTGTATATCCTTCCTCATGGTTAACCAGAAATATGACACTTTTCCAAAGAGAGTCTGATCTCTGCACTGCGGCAACGCGCGCTTGTGTAAGAGTTACTGAAATGGGATTATGAGTGATGGTCACAATATGGCGACTAAGAGCGTTTGCAACTAGATTCGCTTTTCCTTGAACAAAATGAAAGGTGGGCGTGAACTCTTGTATGGTAAGGAACCAGCTGGCAAGTTTCCCCGAAATATTATTTCCTTTGAAGAGGTGTAAGATTAGTTAATGATCTGTATATATATGTATCTCGTAACCAAGGATGATCTCTTTGAAATGTTTGAGTGCGTATATAACTGCTAGTGCTTCTATGTCTGTGACTGAGTAATTTCGCTCGTGTTTGTTGAGTGTGCGACTCGCATAGGCAATCGGTCTGAGTTATGTGCCTTGGTGTTGCATGAGGACTGCGCCTAGTCCTGTGTAGGACGCATAAGTGTATATTGTGAAAGGAAGCTTGTGGTTTGGGAAAGCAAGGACAGGTGCCGTGGTCAAGGGTTTCTTTAAGTCATTAAAGGTTTTCTCTTGGTCAAGTGTCCAAATGAAGGGTGTGTCCTCCTTAAGTCTTGAAGTTAATGTGCTGCTATACTAGCGTAACCTTGAATGTAACGTCTGTAAAAAACTGACAGACCTAGTAATGAACGTATGTGTTCTACGGAAGTAGGTCGTGGAATATCCATGACTGCCTTGACCTTGACCTGCGAGGTTAAAACTCCTTGTGAATTAAGGACATGCCCTAGGAAGCGTATTTCTTTCTGAAGGAAAGAACACTTCTTAAGTTTCAGTTTGAGACCTGCTTTTTCTAGCCGTGAGAAGATATTGTGTAGAGTGTGTAGATGTTCACTAACGGATTTGGAAGCGATGATCGAGGTATATAAACACTGGACGACCTAGTGTACTGTGTGTATGAGTCGTGTAAACACCGAAGGGGGTGATACGAGACCCATGACGAATCGTTTGAAGTGATAGTGACCTATGGGTATGATAAAGGCTGTCAGAGGCCTAGACTCTGAGGCGAGGGGATCTGTAAATATCCCGACATAAGGTCTAATGTCGTGAACATTACGTTGTTTTCACCGACGGAATGGAGGATATCTTGTAAAAGAGGGAGTGGGTATCTATCTAGTTTGGTTAGCTTATTTAACTCTCTGAAATCTACTACAAGGCGAAGCAACCATCGTGTTTAGGAACAGCAAAGAGGGAAGTTCCATTCGCTGATGGATAGTTCAGTATTGTCTTGTGCACTCATGTCTTGGATAATGTTATCTACAGTCATGCGTTTGCCGTGTGATAATGTGTATGCAGGAATGTAACATGGTTTAGAGTTCTTAAGAAGGGGTATATAATGTCTGAACTTATTGCAAAGTGCAAGCAAGAGAGCTTGTGCACCAGTGAAGTCTACGGGGTTGAAATGTGATGCATCAATGGGTTCCTGTGCTGTGGGCACGTCTGAAATTGTGGCTTAAACTTGAGAAGTGAGGAATTTGTCATCCATGACTTTGACGCGTGAAGGATGTACTTCGAAATCGCAAATGTTTGTACCAATTGTGAGATGGAGGGGCGTCGTGTATGCTGGTGAATGCCTCGGAGGGGGATTTTCTCGTCGTAAATACTGGAGGAATGTCTCGGAGGAGGATTTCCTCGTCGTAGATGCTGGAGGATACACAGCGTAGAAGTAAGACTCTTCTCTTTGTAATAGGATGGTGGACAATACCGCTAAGAGGGTTTGCATCGTAATGATGCTTCGTGATACAGGGCGAGGGGTCTGTGCCTTGTGATGATGCTTGATTTCGGCGAGATTTACTGTCGTAGAGTTGTACCTCCAAGGAATATGTAGAGTTGTATGTAGAGTTGGAGCTTCGTCTCACCCCTGGCCACCAGAATGTAGATGTAGAATGTAAAGTTGTAGGTTAATCCATCATTGGTGAATTAAAGTCTGGGAGTGTTCTTTACTTTAATGTCCCAGACTGCTCTCTGGTCTACAAATACAAGGTAACCTCCGAAAGTAACCTCGGGGGGTTGTCAGACTAAATATATTTACAACTGTACAATTAGTCTGTTGACATATTCACATTTAAGGAAAAATATAAGAAAGATTGGTCGCATCGGATTGAGCGACGATCACAGGTATCGCGTCTATTGTACTCTGATGGCGTGAGGTGCAGGTGTTTCAAGCAGATGTTCGGGGTCTGATCCGAGATGCGGCGAAGACATTGTTCGGTTCGGGTGTTGTGTTGGCTGGAAAGGTCCGGCTCCGGTCCCTGTTCGGGTCTGGATACAGTGGCAATGTCCCTTGGGAGGAATATCCAGAACAATAGGGGATATCTCGAGTTGCTTGAAGATTCACGTTCACTATGTATGATTACGTGCACGTGTGTGCACATGCACACACACACACACACACACACACACACACACACACACACACACACACACACACACATACACACACACACAATCGCACACACACAGAAAATACAAACATGCACGCATACACACAAAGACTGAGTTCTGTTGCCAGATAAAGGCAGAGAGAGAGGAGAAGGAAGAGGTGCTTGCATGACAATATGAAATCAAACCAGCCGCAGACAACCCACAGACCGCAAAACACAGCACTGCATTACACTGCACCGCACTTTACCGCTCTCTACTATGCTACACTGTGGTATACTGTACTGAAATATCTTATATCCCAAATTACATTAGGTCTTCCCTCATCTCTGCATGTTTACTGAAACCGCACCGGTGGCACAATACAGGACCACCGGACTAACCACTTGGGGATGATATAATCTCTGTTCCTCACTACGGTGGCTTGATCCGTCTTGATAAAGTTATTTGTAGGTTACAAAGTCCACGTGATGAAGGTCTAGTGTGTTGTAATGGCTGTGAATGGAGTTCAAACCATTGACTGGTTGAATTATGGTAATATATAATATAACAATGATGTTACACTGTTTTTCTTGTACTATGTATATCTGAGAGACAAGTACATAAGCAATTACATTACAACAGTAGGAACGTATTTACACTATATATCATTACTGTACTATATCATACTATATTATGCTATAGTATGATATACAGTAGTACATACATACATATACCAAGGCTTTTTCCCCCTTACAAGGGAGGTAGCCAAAAAGAAAAAGGCATCAAATAATTCCCACCCATTCCATCCCTAAATACACTCCACTCCCCTCCACCCTCCCATCTTAGCACCTCCTGGATGACGGGTCATCCCTGCACCTTGTCCACTGCCAGAGGCAGTGTCGCAAGTCATAGCACATCCACAGCAAGGCCGTTTCATTAAATCGGCGACCCTCCCTCTCCGTCCCCCCATGCAAAAGTAAAGGCATACAATAGTACAGTGATTGTATACAATACCGTTCTATATTATACTATACTATACTAACTATACTATACTATACTATACATTATACTATACTACACAGTACTATACTATACCATGTTATACTATACTATACTATACTGTACTGTACACTATATACTGTACTATACTATATTATACTAAACTATACTTTACTATACTGCACTATACCATACTATACTATATACTATACCAGGGGTGGGGAACCTTTTTGTGCATGAAGGCCACCTTACAATTCATCGTCCCACATAGAGGCCGCACTGAAGATTTTTTTTTTTTTTTCAATTATTTTATCCCTTTTTAGGGGACGGTGTAAGTTTTCCACCTCCTCCCTAAAAATTAAGTTTATTTTATTTTATTCTTTTAATATACATGTGTATAAATTTTTTAAATGATTTTTTACCCATTTTTTTTAAATTTCGAAGTGGGTGCAGAATTTACACTTGACCCTTTTTTTCAATTATACCCTTTTTATGAATTTAAATTCAAACCAATTTATAAATGCAAAAAATGCTTATAGATATTTAACGAGACAAAAAATACTAAGCAAAAAAAAATTGCATAAAATATAATCATGAAATGAAGATTCAAAATCTTAAAAAAACAAAAGCTGGTCATATTTTAAGATGAAGAAATAAAAATTGCAAAAATTATTTAACATCCCCATTTTACACTTTAATAAAGGGTTTTAAAATTCCAATTAATATTCAACTAAGATTAATTTATTGCTTTATTTTAAACGACACGGTGGAAAGAACGAAAAGGGAAACAAAGCTTTCAAAGAAAACAATTATTATGTATAATAAAAAGTTGAGAGAATTTTTTTTAATTTTAATGTACAAGATAATGAAAAACTTGGAAGCGAAAATTCCAAAATTCAAGTTGACCAAACATGTTTTATGAAATCAGAATTAATTACTTCGGGAGCCTCAGATACATCAACTAAGTGAGGCTGAAAAGCAAGTTTCAGTGATGTTATGCTTCTCAAAATCATTGAATCTTCCATTGTATTCTTCGATTAATGAGTCTAAAACTGACTCGTATTCTTTAAAAGATTCATATATATCTTCATTTTCACTCATTACCTTCGTAAACTGGGGAAAGCGGTCTTCTGAAAGTTTTGATTTAGCCAAAAGAGACTTGAAAGACAACATCTTTTTTCTAAATGCCAGAATTTTTTGCCACATATCAAAAATAGATTTATTTCTGCCTTGCAACGAAATGTTTAACTCATTTTGTTTTGACATCATATCACATAAAAAAGCAACATCTCTGTAAAAAAAAAATGGATCTGATTATTCACAATGTTTGTCATTTTCTTCGAAAAAGTCAATTATTTGCCTTCGTAAAGACAAAATTTTGACCAATACTTTCCCTTCTGACAACCAGCGTACTTTTGAGTGATAAGGCAAATCTACACTAATTACTTCGTCATCCATCATTAGCATGTTTCGAAATTGACGATGCTTTGTGGCATTTGCTCGAATATAGTTTACAATACTTATGACTTTTTGCAAAGTGTCATTTGAAATGACACTTTGTGCAAATGATTTTGCACAGAGATTTTGTTGATGTAAAATACAATGAAAAGAAATCAGCACATTTAAATCTTTGGTTTCTCTTTTAAGATGCGCAATAAATCCTTCATTCTTAGCCAACATAGCTGGAGCACCATCCGTGCACACACTTACCAAATTAGTAAAATTTAGTCCTACTTTATGACATTGCTCTTTGAAGTTGTTAAAAATATCTATGCCTAAAGCAAGTAATTGTTCAAATATTTGAAAATTATTTGTAATAGCACGAATAAAATACAATACTTGTGCTGAATCTGTGGAATCTGTCGATTCATCCAAAGCTACTGAGTAATATACATTTTTTTTTATTACATTTTTGAGTTGCTCTGTTACATTACAGGCCAATTCATACTGTCGATCTGTATTAGTCCTTGAAAGAGGCACCTCTTTATATTTGTTAACTTTATCTGGATCTATACATCTTACTACTTCTAAAATACATTCCTTTATGAGTTCTGCATCGGTAAATGGTTTACCCTTTTTTCCAAGCATATATGCAACTTTATAGCTGGCTCCTGTCGTAGCATTCCCTTGATGTAACACAGAATGGAACAATTGTCTTTGCTTTTCCTTTCCATCTTTCAGTTTCTGCAGTGCTATCTTTCGAGACTCACCCTCTAATTTGGCATATTTATTGTCTTTATGAAAGCTTAATGTTGCTGTGCATTGAATTTCTTAACCGTTACAATTGTGGTATCACACAGCAAGCAAGACATTTTGCCGCCACAATTCACTAAAAAATATTGCAGTTCCCATTCTTCATTAAAGATCCTATTTTCTTCTTTCAAAGTTCGTTTCAACGTTTTTGACATAATTCTGAAATACCGATAAGAAATAAAAGGATAATAAAGGCCGGCCGCACACTGACCCAGACAAAACGGTCTTAGACAAGACACGATAAAACTGCAACCAAAACCATGTTCTTGGTCTTGACTTCGGCAATTGTCACTCCGATCTGAGACTGAATAACAATAACATCTAGATTCGTTATAAAAAAAATTCTGTAATTAGTACTATTATTTATCATTACCTAATAATCCAAATTAGTGCAGAAATAGTCAAATATCGACGGTTTTCACTTTCGCAAAACAATGACGATTGCTGAAGTCATGACCAAGATTCCAAGAACATGGTTTCGGATGCCGATTTATCTTTTCTTGTCTAAGACCGTTTTGTCTGGGCAGTGTGCAGCGGGCCTACAGAGTAGCAATAAATACGATCACTGTGTCACTTATTAAGTCTCAATGATAAAAAGCAAATCTGCAAAATTAACGCAGGCACTGATGTGTGTAATTGTACGTTTTCAAATGAGGCTATATCTAACTCAGATTTACAGTCTCACAAGACAAGTCACTGTCAGAGTGCAGTTTGTCACGACCACGCAGTTACTGAGAGTGGCACACACCACCATAGTTGCCATTTAGTCATTTACAAATATTTTCGTTCTTATTAGTGTACATTTCCTATGTTTTTGTTGGTTTTATTAGATTTTAAAATGCAGTATAATGTTATTCCCATATAATAATCATCAAAACCATGATTAATTGTCGATAAATTACTTAAAAACATTTAATATCTACACTACTTGGTCCGAAAATATGTGAAAATGGCAACAATGACTTCACAGTGAGGAGGTGGACGAGACAGGAACTCTTCGTGAATTTTACGTGAAGTCACTCACTCCCACTAGGGTGGCGTAGCTGACAAGGAAATATTGCCTTTACATGTTGCATGCTTTAAGTTAAAATTCATTGGGTTCAGAGAAAAATAGATCCAATTTCTGGGAGTGTCATCACTGAACACTGTTAACTTTGTTTTCGTCTATGTGTGTGGTGTATATTACAAGTTTCAGGTGTATAATGATTTCAGACTTAAAAAATATTCAAGGTCTTTAAAAAAAAGATAATATGTATATCAAAGGCCGCAGAAGGCCGCACTTGATGCCCCGGAAGGCCGCAGGTTCCCCACCTCTGTACCAAGATCTAAGAATATAAGGTCTAACCACTTCCGACCGAATTTCGAGGGAGTTGGCGCAACGGGCCCGTGAACGTCACCTGGCTGCTCAAAGTGGGGTTAGCGGGTCCTATAGCTGTCAGTTGAAGCTGGTCCGTCGTTCAAAAATGACGTTGCCTTCGCTCGCACTGCTCCACGCAATTAGTTATATTCTGACAAATATTATATAAGATATATATATAAATATATATAAAATATTATAGTTCCTGTCTATATATATGAATATATAATATATATGATATATAATATATATATATATATATATAATATATAAAATATTATAGTTCCTGTCTTCCTTGGCGTTTCACAGTTTTCTTCAGTATATCACAAAGAGAAAATGGACTCAGCCAAATGACGTCAGAAGCTGCGCAGAAGAATTCCAACGGTCTGACCTGTATATTTAGACCTTGCTCTGTACTATACTGTACTATACTATATTATACTATACTATACTATACTATACCATACTATGCAATACTATACTATACTATACTATACTGTACTATACTATACTAAACTAAACTGTAGTTTACTTTGCTGTATTATACTACACTATACCATACTGTACTATACTATACAGTAATATTTTATACTACACTATTCTATTCTGTACTATACTCTTCTGTACTGTATTATTCTGTACTATACTATACTTTACAATACTACACTGTATTATATTGGACTAAACTATACTGTACTATACTAAACTGCCCTATACTATACTGCACTATACTAAAATGTACTGTACTATACTATACTACACTATACTATTCTGTACTATGCTATTTTGTACAATATTATTCTGTGCTATACCATACGAGAGATACAAAGAGAAGAGAAGAGAAATAAAGCTTAAGATGAAGGAGGAAAAGAGGAGAGCAAATGTGAAATAGGGTAAGAGAATGACAGAAAATTTTGAAAGTAATAAAAATATGTTTTGGAAAGAAATTAAGAGAGGAAGAGGAGGCGAATCAAGTAGAGAAGGAGAAGAAAAGGTAAATGGTGCAAATGGAGAGATATCATAATGGAAGAGACGGCAGTAAGAGGAAGATGGGCAGAGTATTTTAGGGAGTTGCTAAATGTGAAGGAGGATAGAGAGGGAAAGGTAGTTGCAGTGGGAATCGCTAAGAAAATTAAAGTGGTGAGTGAGGAAAATGGAGGAGAAATAAGGAAAGATGAGGTGAAGGCAGTTGTTAAGATGATGAGATGCAGGCAAGGCACCTGGGTTGGATCGGTGTCATGCAGAATGTTTAAAAAAAAAGAAGGTGGACTGGCTGGTGAGGTTATTTAATGTTTGTTAAAGAGAGGGTAGAGTGCAGGAAGACTGGAGGAGTGCCTGTATAGTTCAACTTTACAAGGGAAAAGGGGACAAGTGTGAATGTAGTAGTTTCAGAGGGATCAGTTTGTTAAGTGTAATTGGGAAGGCTTATGGGAGGGTCTTGATTGAGAGGATTAGGAGAGGAACAGAGGGAGTAATTGGTGAGGAACAGTGTGAGTTTAGGACAGATAGGGGTTGCGTGGATCAGATTTTTCTGGTAAGACAGATGTTAAGAGCAGTCAAGAGTTTTTACGATAGTAGTAGAGCTTGTGTTAGAATTAGAAATGGAGAGAGTAAGTGGTTTGAGGTAAAGGTAGGACTTCAGCAGGGATGTGTTATTTCGTCCTGGCTGTTCAATTTATGCATGGATAGGGTGGTACGAGAGGTAAACGCAAGGGTAATGGGTCGGGGATTAGAGATGATTAAAGAAAATGGAGAAAAGTGGGAAACAAGCCAGTTGTTGTTTGCTGACGACACTGCGCTTGTAGAAGGATTAGAGGATGGATTGAGGAGGTTATTGACAGACTTTGGGAAGGTGTGTGAAAGAAGGAATTCAAAGACAGATGTGGGTAAAAGTAAGGTGATGAGATGTGCGAGGGGAGAAAGTGGCAGACAGACTGGAAGTGAGTATTAAGGGAGAGAGACTGGAGGAAATAGATATTTTTAGATACTTGGGTGCGGATGTGGCGGGAAAAGGAGGTATGGAGGTGAAGGTAGAATGTAGATTGAGAGAAGCAAGTAAATGGCTTGGGAGATTAAAAAGTGTAATAAGAAATAGCCATTTGGGGATAGATGCTAAGAGGAGATTGTATGAAGGAGTGATAGTGCCGACAGTGTTGTACGAGGCAGAAACATGAAACATAAGAGAAGAAGAGGAGGAGGAGTTTGAATGTGTTTGAGATGAGGTGCCTGAGAAGTATGATAGTGGTTACTAGGCTGGATAGGGTGAGAAACGAGGAGGTGAGGAGGAAAGCGGGGGTGGAAAGGGGATTGGGAGATAGGATTGAGGAAAGAGTATTGGGATGGTTTTGACACACGGAAAGAATGAGTGAAGTAAGATTAGTAAGAGACGTGTGGAAGGCAGAGGTAGGAGTGAACATGAGGGGACGACCAAGGATGAGATGGGTGGATGGGGTAAAAGGGTCATTGGGAAAGAGGAAGGACGGCAGAAGACAGAAGATAGAGGTGAATGAAGAATGGTTGTGTATGGATGATACTGTGGTACAAGAAAGGGAGTGGGTGGGGGATAGGGGGTGAGGGAGTATGTGTGAAAAATAATTTGACGCAGCTCGAGGGGATTTCTCCCCATCTTTTCTGCATGAGGGAACGGAGAGGGGGGTCACCGGTTGAATGAAGCGGCCTTGGAGTGGATGTGCTGTGTCTTGCGACACTCCTGACCCAGGGCAGTGGGCGAGATGCAAGGATGACCCATCATCCAAGATAAGAGGGATGGAGGGGGGTGGGTGGGACTGGAGTATGTGGGGATGGAATAGGTGGGAGTGGATTTTATTCCTTTTTTTTTCTTTTTTGGCTACCTTCCTTGTAAAGGGGAAAATATCCTTTGGTATATGTATGTATGTACTATATTATACTATACTACTAGTATGCTATACTATACTATTCTGTACTATACCATACTGCACTATACTACACAATACCATACCATACCATACCATACCATACCATACCATACCATACCATACCATACCATACTTTACCATACCATACCATACTATACTATACTATACTATACTATACTATACTATCTAGTAATATACTTTACTCAGTCATACCATACTCTACTATACTGTTAGAAATATCAGCCAAGGTATTATATCATTACATGATATCGTATTTATGTAAAAGAAATATATCATATCGGTATACAATACGGACTTACAGATTACCGCATCAAACTAGGGAGAAAATATTCATGCAAAGCTGTTTAACGCATTACTAAAGGAAGCCCTATTAATGTTTAATACAGAATAACTCATTATGATATATCGTAGTAGAAGTCCAGGTTGAAATGTATCAGATGGTTATCGTAGAAAGTTGTAGATTGATGTTTCATATGACGCGACAGGATCGTTCATTCGTGTTTGTGATTTTAATATCGCAGTTTTTATCATTGTTGAGAAAGAGAGAGAGATAGAGATAGATAGATAGATAGATAGAGAGAGAGAGAGAGAGAGAGAGAGAGTGGGGGAGGGAGAGAGACATATCTATATTTGAAAATTATATTTTCACTTACATTTACATTTGCATTTACACTTATAGTTACATTTAAATTGACACGTTTACACAACTTACCCTTTATATTTACATGTATATTTGCATCTACGTTTACATTTACACTTACATTTACATTGACACTTATGCCTACATTTACAATGACACACATAACTTACATTTATATTTACATGTATATTTACATCTACGTTTGCATTTACACTTACATTTACATTAACATTACATTACTTATATTTATGTGTACATTTAAATTTTCATTTACACATACAGTTACCTTTACATTTACACGTACACTTATATTTACATTTACACTTACACTTAAATTTACATTTACACGTACGCTTACATTTACAATTACACATACGCTTACATTTACTTTTACATTTACACCTACACTTACATTCACACCTACACAGTTATACGTACACTTACATTTTTACATTTACACCTACACTTACATTTACGCCTGCAATCACATTTTCATTTACATCTACACTTACATTTACACGTACACATTTACATTTACACTTACATTTATGCATACATTTATATTTACATTTACATGTACACTTACATTTACATCTATACTTACACTTACACGTATAGTTACATTTACACTTACATTTGCATTTAAAATTACATTTGCCCCTACACTTACAATTACACCTACACTTACATTTACATTTATATTTGCAATTATTCATATTTATTAAATTTCACATGATCACTCAGAGCCGTCTATCCGAACTCGCGCATAAACACGATTTGGATAGTATTTTTGGATTTATAGAATATATAATACATTTTTTCATCTTCCCATGGAACATATATATTATCTTTTAATGCCATAGATGAACAAGTGAGGGAATCTGAGCCTTTATCTCATAGAGAATTTTTTTTAAACTTTAGGACTCGAAGGTCCCAAATCAGATTATCTTTTGGTATCAAGATCAAAAACATTAACTTGGCTATAATGCACTGTACTATACTATGCTGGACTAAACTATACTGTACCATACTATACTATGTTATATTATACTATACTATAATATACTATACTGTACTATACTATACTATACTATACTATACTATGCTATACTATGCTATACTATACTATACTATACTATACTATACTGTACTATACTATATTATGCTATATACTAAACTGTATCATACTATACTGTATTATACTGTACTGTACTATACTGTGCTATACTATTCTGTACTATGCTATTCTTGACTACATTAATCTGTACTATACCGTACCATACTATACTGTACGATACTATACTGTACTATACTATACTGTACTATACTATACTATATTATACTATACTATACTATAGAATACCATGCTATACTATACTATACTATACCATGCTGTACTATACTATACTATACTATACTGTACTATACTATAGCATACCATACTAAACTATACGATACTGTACTATACTATTCTGTTCTATACTATTCTCTACTATACTATATTATTCTATACTATTCTGTACTATATTCTATATGTATTCTACTCACATTGGGATGGAAATATATTTTTTTCGATTTATGATTTAAAGACGTTGTCTTGACTGATAAAGGGGTTATCACACTAGGCTTTCATGGGCTTCACCAGCACCGACAGGATTCGTTTGAATGAAAACGACTTCGGTTATAATATATTATTTTTCAATTTTGCAAATATCAAGTTATATTCATATACAGCAAAGCTGAATGATGAACTAAAGCCTATAGGAATGTTAGGCATACTGTTGAAATATTCTTAAAGAAGTCTAGATTTTTGTAAGGAAAGTCCTATTCTAGTTATTCAAATGGAGATTGGAGGGAGGATGTGGGAGGAAAAATAGCCCAGTGTGATAACCCCTTAAGCCTTGTCGAAAACTAAAGTGAAGGTAGCCTTCAGTGCGGGCCAGGGACATTCTCACTGGAAAACCTTGTCCACGGTTAAGAAAATTCCAGTCAGTTTTCAATAGGTAATGCCCAAAAACTGGCTGGAGGGTCCGTACCTTAGTTTAATTGACATTTTTTTTTATTGTAAGAATAAAGATTATTAGAAAAAAAAAAAATCATGAAGGCTCCTTCATAGTCCCGCGTTTTCTTCCCCCTTGTCTCCCCACTCGAAATCCGAAATGCTTTAGATAAACGTTTTCAAATTACATTCACTATGAAATTTTATGAGAACATTTTTCACCGTCATAAAGTTCTTGGACTGTGAATTACGGGAATCTATATCTAAGAAAAAATATAAAAAAGTTAGAATATCACACTCGTTGGAATATATTTTAGATGAAGTTATCATTTTCCTTGGTCTTTTGGGGGGTACTATATATACGTATATATATATATATATATATATATATATATATATATATATATATATATATATATATATATATATATATATATATATATATATATATATATATATATTTATATATATACTATAATAAAGTAGTAGCCTCTGTTTGTTTGTTTGTTTGTTCACAAACTCCTCTTAGGGTTTTGAAGATAGACCCCCATAACCATATATATGTTGCTATCCTATCACTCCAAGTGCTTGGATAACTAAATTTCATAAATATATATATATATATATATATATATATATATATATATATATATATGAGTGGATGGGTGGTGAGATAAACACAGGGAACCGTTTAGGGATTTAATCTGACGTTTCGTCCTTACCAGGACTTCTTCAGAGTACATGCACATTCAAATCATTCACCCCCTAAATACCCGCCGAATCTATCCGCGTTCCACCATGATCGACCTGACCTCTCGTCCTCCTACGCTCTGCCTCGCGAAGTACCAAGCGGCTCGCCGTCTTTGTTAATTTAATAAACCCATCGCGGTGGTTGTTGTTCGGATGGGAAGCGATGTAAGCTGCTTCAGTTATTTTCCTTCTTTTCTTATGAAGTCCTTTCTGCAGCACCTCTACTTTGTTCCAGTCTGGTAAGTGGCCGTGAGTATCTACATGAACCACTAGCGAGTTTGATACTCGGTGTGCCTTGATGTCATTCCTGTGCTCAATTGTCCGTTTCTTAATACCTCGGCTGGTTTCCCCGTAGTAGCTCACAGGACAGTTTCCACACGGTATCTTGTAGACGACACTGTTTTCTTCCCCGTTGGCCACGACTTTATTCTGGTTCTTAACAATGTCTCCTATTTTCGTTCCCGTGACATCATTCACTACTACTCCGGCCACAACGAGAGAATAAAGAGTGGAGTAGTAATAGGATTCTTCCTGAGAGCATACCGCATTTGTAGTGAAGAATTTATTAAAGATGAAATAGATTACATTTTCAACGTTTTCACCAAACTCTGTTATCCGGAAGGGCTGTTGTACCGACTTAGAGAAAAGGCTTTAAAGATAGCAAAAAGAAGCATACGGAACAGAGGAGATGTGACTGAAAATGGTAGCAGGGATTATTTGTCCGTGCCAAACTCGAGCCACTCAGGCGCGTTAGGACAGTTGCTCACTACAGCCGGTATCAAGATTGCGATCAGCACGGGAATGAGAATAGGAGACATTGTTAAGAACCAGAATAAAGTCGTGGCCAACGGGGAAGAAAACAGTGTCGTCTACAAGATACCGTGTGGAAACTGTCCTGTGAGCTACTACGGGGAAACCAGCCGAGGTATTAAGAAACGGACAATTGAGCACAGGAATGACATCAAGGCACACCGAGTATCAAACTCGCTAGTGGTTCATGTAGATACTCACGGCCACTTACCAGACTGGAACAAAGTAGAGGTGCTGCAGAAAGGACTTCATAAGAAAAGAAGGAAAATAACTGAAGCAGCTTACATCGCTTCCCATCCGAACAACAACCACCGCGATGGGTTTATTAAATTAACAAAGACGGCGAGCCGCTTGGTACTTCGCGAGGCAGAGCGTAGGAGGACGAGAGGTCAGGTCGATCATGGTGGAACGCGGATAGATTCGGCGGGTATTTAGGGGGTGAATGATTTGAATGTGCATGTACTCTGAAGAAGTCCTGGTAAGGACGAAACGTCAGATTAAATCCCTAAACGGTTCCCTGTGTTTATCTCACCACCCATCCACTCATCTGTCTTACATTTTTCAACATATATATATATATATATATATATATATATATATATATATATATATGTATATATAATAAATAAAATAAATAAATATTTTGGTTAGGGTTAAAGGTTAACGTTAGGTGGTTTATGGTGAGGAAACACGCCACTACTGTAGTGTCCCCTTACGAGTAAGTCGCGTATTATTTTTGTGACATAAGAGTTAATATGATTAAACAAACCATTGCATGTGTCCATAGTTATTATTTATATTTGTGAAATTAATGTTGCCACAAACCATGATAGCTTTTGTAAGAAGAAAACATGTAAATGTAAAATGATTGTATAATTTTACCAAATGTTGAAATATTGGTTATTTTCATTTAATTTTAGTGCGGGCGGAAATAGATTATTCACAAACTCCTAGGTTTTTGCAGATAAACCCCTATAACCATATATATTCTGAAGATAGATAAACAAATTACATTTCTTCACCTTTCAACTGTAGACATTTATTGTCAATCCACACACACACATGCACATACACACACACGCAAAAGAATGTATACATATATTTGTGTTTGTGCATCCATGTATTTTCAAACTAGGGTTTCTCACCCATCGGGGAGGGGGAGCGCACACCAGGGAGGGGGAGTGTTTAAAGCTATAATTCATTTCGGTTAAGGTTAAGGGTTAAAGTTAGGTGGGATATGGTTAGATTAGGGATTATTCAAGAACTCACAGCAACGCGCAGGTAATTTGGCTAGTATATATATATATATATATATATATATATATATATATGTATATATATATGTATATATGTATATATATATATGTAAATTATATATATATGTAAATTATATACATATATATATATGTATATATATATGAATATATATATATGAATATATATATATATATAAACATATATATAAATATATATAAATATATATATATATAAATATGTATATATAAATATATATATATAAATATATATATATAAATATATATATGTAATTAAATTAGATCGCTGCTTATACATATAACAACAGGTGACTTGGGAAAGCCTACACCAAACAGTGATGAAAGATCAAAGATCTTATGAGGGGATCATGTCCGTGGCGCTCCGTGGGGTGTTGGGATGTTGGGGTGTTGGGATGGGGTGTTGTGTAGGCTTTCCCAATTCACCTGCTGTCATATGTGCAGCTTCCACAGAAAATGAGAAAAACTGTGGAAGCTGCACATATTGCCCCCAGGGAAAATAACAGTGACAGAGACGGATTTAAATGCCTTTCAAAAGCAGCAAGTGTCTTGATAATTGAATCATTAGCCGAAGAGAAGGCCTGACACATCCGCTCACAGCTGGCCGGGTTCCCCCTCGCTGCGAGTATAAGACTTCTGGTCTAATTGTAATGCAACATGTCCTCTGAAGAAGACCAAGTTGGTCGAAACGTTAGGGCAATAAACTCTATTCCCAACACATCTTCGTTTGCCCTTCCCCACCCATATATATATATATATGTATATATATGTATATATATGCATATGTATGTATATGTATATATATATATATATGTATGTATATATATGTATATATATATATATATGGATATATATGTATATATATATTATATATATATATATTATATACATATATATACATATATATACATATATACATATATATTATATACATACATATACATATATATATATATATACATATATATATACATATATATATAAATATGTCTCAATTATCATTTAGATGTACTTGAAAATGCTCTAAGAGGGACGAAACGTCGTAATATACAATATGAACTTCGGGAATCTTTTATTTCGACTTCATGAAGAACAAAGATCCACTATTAGAAAGGTTGAATCCTTTAACAAGAAGCTTATTCTTGCACAAGCAGTGGTCATATTTAATTTTATCTGTATTAAGGAAAATCTGCTACCTACCGTATATATATATATATATATATATATATATATATATATATATATATATATATATATATATATATGCAAAGAAATCACAAAACACACGTGATAAACTATTTTTGCAGAAACCACCGGGAAATTGAAAAAACAGATACCGAACGTTTTCGTCTATTTAGACATTTTCAAAGGTACAAAAAAGCAATACAGAAAGAAACAATAAATACATAAGGAGACAAGGATACTCGGAGAGGTCCCATGTTACATTTTATCACACACAATTTTGTCAATAATAAAATTGTTCATGTTATTTCCAAAATTTCTTTTTATAAAACAAGATTCAATAATATTTCTTTCTATAATATTATTACAAGAAGTAATTATTATTATAATTAAATGGTTTGACCTGCGACGTATTAAGAAAACATTTCCTAGCTTTAATTTTTTTTTTTTCTATCAATAAGATGTTTTGGATATTTTAAATTTTCTCCAATGTCATAGATGAATTGTATTTCTTGATCCAAGAACTCAGGGGAAATTTTTTTATAAGCTCTCAGGAACATTGAAGAAAAAACTGACAACTTGGATTTTTGACTGTGATACGAGTAAAAATGAATGTACGAGAGGACATTGGTCGGCTTCCTGTAAATGTCAAATTTAAAGTATCTTCCACATCGGTAAATATTTACATCTAAAAATGGTAACATATTATTTTCTTCAACCTCTACTGTGAATTTAATGGAATGAACCAAATTATTTAAATCTGACAAAAAAGTATCCAAATGTTGATCATTATTGTTTCTTTCTGTATTGCTTTTTTGTACCTTTGAAAATGTCTAAATAGACGAAAACGTTCGGTATCTGTTTGTTCAATTTCCCGGTGGTTTCTGCAAATATATATATATATATATATATATATATATATATGTATATATATAAATATATATATATAGATATATATATATATATATACATATATATATATATATATGTATATATATATATATATATATATATTTTTTTTTTTTTTTTTTTTTTTTGGGGGGTGGGGTTAGGTAAGTCATGGACTCATTTTGAAGAAATATCTGTGCTAAACTGATTCTTTTTATTTATTCATAAGATCTCTTTATGAACGGATGCTTTGGACAACGGTATTAAAGCAGCCATGTATGAGAAAGACTAGAGCAAAATGTAAACTAAAATTGGCGGCACACTAGGCTAGCATGCTACTTGCTTTTGCTACTTCATTTTAGTAGAAGCGACTTTGGTTACAATGTTCAAGACTTCCATGAGAACATTTGAACAATGTGTCTAACATTCGTATTCTAGGTTTAACTTCTCTTAGTTCATCATTCAGCTTCTTACTCTATGACGCAAGAATAACTAGACATTTGGAAATTTGACAAACAAATGATCGTAACCAAAATCGTTTCTACTCAAACGACATAGCAAAAGCAAGTAGCAAGCTATCAAGAAATGCCAGGTGTACCGCCACTTCTATATGTTATGCTAGTAAGGCTTGATGAGGCGGAGGTGAAAATTTTACTGCCCAAATAATAGTAGTAAGTAATAATATGAGGGTAAAAATATAAATGTTTTTTAATATACAATCATCCGGTGTATGCCAGTTTCTAAAAAGAAAAAAAAAAATAGATGGTCCTTGAAAATTGTGGAAATTCACCGATTGTCCATTAGGGTTCAGGAAAAGGTAATGTCGTGGCAGATTCCTCAAGTGTGATGACAATCCAAACCTTTGTTTTATCCACACGTTTTGTGAAATGTGAGAATTGTCATCACCTCTTTGTTGTACTCTCTGAAGTTGACTCAAGGCGGAAACAAAATGAAAAGGGAGATGATGTTAAAGCTGGGTTTAACCGCAAGCCCCCTCCATTTCCTAAGAGGATATATGAGTGCTTGAACCATCAAGTAGTGGGACAGAAGCGTGTAAAGTTCTTTGTGTAACTATATATTGCCACTATAGAAGTATTGTTCATAATATTTTCCACGATCCCTCAAGTATATACATGATATTTGTGAAATATAAATGCCATAACCGTGTCTTTGTAGGTATTTGGAACAGAAAGAGGAACAAGATGAGGATGAGGAAAAAGTTAACTGTATTATAGAAAGTTACAGATTTCGTCCTCCAGTTGTTATTGTTTCATATGTATTTTGAATCATTTATAATTAACCTTATACCACTAGCTTTGTTGTTATCGTTCATCTTACTGTTATATCACTAGTTATCGTTCATTTCTTTTGTTACGTGTGTAGTCACTAAAACATATTACTATTATTGGAACTTTTCATCCATTGACTTCACTTGGATGATATTTACTGTGATACTTTGAACACGGTCATTTTGCTCATATCTGTGAACCTTCCTGTTCCAAGAAATAGCCCTCAAAGCTGGATAAAATCGTCTGGCGTCAGCAAGACTAAATCCTCCAAAGAGGTTATTGATCTTAGGTGATTCAAGTATGTGGTACTGTTTATTAATTCATTCATATTCTATGGCACCAATGAATGTCACTTTGACTTGTACTGTTTGTCAAAGTAGGGTCAATGAGGTACCAAGTGTCTTAGAGAACAGTTATCACAGTGGTAATGATAGCTCTCTAGCGTTTCAATCCATATTGTCAATCTCACCGATGGTAATGATAATAACTGTTCTGAATTGTGAAATGATATTGTTAGTTGTCGAAAGTACATTAGGCAGTTATATTACCGTGTTCCGTTAGACGTTCGTCTTTCTGTCTATCTGCTTGTCTGTAACATTGTCACGCACGTTTTGGCTTCTTAACTTGCTTTGATCATAACCATAATATGGTACCTTCTAAAGATGATTACAAGGATGAGTCCTACCTATCATCTTAGATCTATGTTTTAGTCAATGCCATTTCGTTGCTCCGGATTAATAAAATATATGTTCTGTTATGTTTCCTGACATCTTAAAGTGTCATGTAGCATATACTGAAACTCTTCAACACTTTCGATAACTGGTCTTGCTCAGCGGGACTTCTTTGGGTATTCATTGGAATTATGGATTACCTTGATGATGGTTGGATCGTCCCATATGATACAAGTGCCCAGGCATATCCAAGTATTACGTTTCAAGTCCTCCTCGACATGCACTTTTCGCTCCGCTTTCAAGCACAACTCGGCAATATTGGGATTTTCCTTCGACATGTAATCGAACCTTTGGTATGCGTCTCGTATCACTTACATACGGTTTGTGGCCACCCGCATAAGGCAAGGAGTCTTATTGTCCATTTCTTTTCTCGATTTTGGTTCACTTAAAGGAGTATTGTAAGGTTTCGTGTAGGTTATATTCTGTGATGTTTGTCTAATCCCTACAATCTTTTTTAGATGATTACAACAATAAACCCAATTAGGCTTTTATTAGTGGACTATGGACCGCTCTCGCGGGATTGGGTTTTGTGGAAGGGGAGGAAAAGACTGTGGGATAATGAAATTATAGTAGTGTATAAAAGAAGGTTATTTCCACTGAACACTTTTAGTGATATTTATTATGGCTTTTATTGTGACTCGGGAGGCATGTGGGACTTCGAAGCTTGCATCTAAATCAACTAAAAGCGGGGGGAAATGGTCGGAGACATAGTTGTAGAGAAAGATAGAAATATGGTTTATTTTAATTTTAGTGAAAGGTAAACTGAATTGAAACGATGTAGTATGAGAGTTACAAATTACGTGAAATTTAGTCGAGGAATAAAACATGTGTATGTTTGTGCATGTGTGCCTCTGGTGGACTCCGCCAGTTATTATATACGAATTTACCAACGAGGAAGATGGAACAGACGAGGAAGCGCTCACAGCAGACTGCTTCTCGTGCTGATCTTGTGGTTTGCAGCCGTCACTGTAGAAGTCAAGTATCCGGGTCTTAAAAGACAATGAAAGTGAATGTATTGCCTTGGCCAGCACTAGATGATGCGGGTCATAAACAAGAAAGCGAGTTATAGAAGCAGCTATGCTAAAATAGGGAATGTTTGTGAAATCAGTAGGGCTAATACCAACACACCTTGATTCAAAATAATTAAACATATCTTCACGAATAGGGTCTATTTAACGACAATCGCGAAATGAGAACACCAAAATGGAGGAAACTACTAGGGACCATAAGGTTTACACTAAGCAGTTCCATGTCCTTTACCACATGTCATCCCTACCCATAAAGTTATCTCATCTTCTCTTAAAATAACCAATTATTTCAGCGACCAATACATGGTTACTAAGTTTATTCCACTCGTTAACCACTCTATTGGTGAACCAGTTCTTTCCTATACGCTTCTTTAACCTAAATTTGTCCAATTCAAATCCATTACTGCGAATCCTGCCCTGTTGTCTTAATATGATGACCTTGCCTGCATCACCCTTGTCAAAACCCTTAATCCATTTGAATACCTCTATTACTCACATCTTCACGAATAGGATCTGTTTAAGAATAATCGCTAAATGGGATACTTTTTGTTTTTCCGACATCAAGGCTGTGCAGCAGCTATACCCAAAGTGGTTGACGAGGTAAGGTTAAGTTAATTTAGGTTAGGGTAGATTGATTTAGGTTAGGGTAAGTTAATTTAGGTTAGGTTCGGTTAATTTGGGTTAGATTAATTCAAATTAGGGTAGATTAATTTAGGCTAGGTTTGGTTTGGTTAATTTAGGCAAGGTTAGGTTAGGTTAATTTAGGTTTGGTTAAGTTTGGTTTGAATAATTTAAGTTAGGTTAGATTAGGTTTTGTTTGGTTAATTTAGGTTAAGTTAGCCTAAGATCTAAAGAAATTAAGGAAACAATAAAAGGAAAAAATGTCAGAAAAACTAAAATTACCCACGAAACGTTCCTCTTGGTTCTATGCATAACAACGGGGGATGGGAGATTGAACCACCTTTCAACACGAGATGTATTATGTAGTAAAGCGTCCAAGGTACGCGCATTAAAAGGCTAATTTGTCACTGTCGGAGTGTAATGCTCCGTGGGCTGCCCTCGCATCTCCTCCGACACTGAGAAGGGCTTATTGTTGCGTCTATGATAATAAGCTGTTACCCGCATTGCTTTGCTCTTCAAGTAGCTTTTAAAAAGTCGCCCTGTAATGAAGGTCGTAGAGGAACTAATAATTTCCAGAACAAGGCGCAATTAGTACACAAGTTTCGCTTGGTGGATCGTAATTGTTATTGTGGTTGACGACTTCAACGCAGTGTTGGATTTGATAGATTTTTTATTTATTTATTTATTCATTTATTTATTCTATTATCTATTTATCTATTTATTTATTCATTTATTTATTTATTTAGTTATTTATTTATCCATTCATTCATTCATTCATTCATTCATTCATTCATTCAGTCAATCGCCCAAATGCTGTATTCGGCTTAAGGATGGTATCCAGGATAAAGGGGACTTCTGTCGATCGCTAATGTTTGGTACTTCGACCCCAAGCTGAAGAAAGTCCTCAAAAGTTTGCCGCAGTAGAATAGAATCCTTGAGTGTGTTGAAGGAGTAATCGAAAATTGTGTTTCGTCTGAATAATTGTTCTCTTTTAAAAGGTAAAATAAATGAGTAATTAGATATATAAATAGATGAATAAATAAATAGATAATAAATAAATACAATGGGGGATGGGTTATAGATTTTCAGGCGAGTCATACAAGCTTGTTATGACAACTACGAGTATTATAGTGTGTCTAATAATTTCATTCATTGTTACAATAAAAATACAGACGAATAAGTAGATGAATAAATAAATAAATAGAGCAATCAATGAATAGGTCAATTAATGAATAAATAAACGAATAAATGAAAAGATAAATGCATAAACAAATGAATGAATAAGTAAATGAATAGATAAGTAAATAGAGAGGTGAATGAATAGATAAACAAATAGATAGATAAATAATAATGCAAGCAGGGACGAGACTTCCAAGGCCAACCTGAAGCTTGTTTGTAGCCTTCATCAGAGTTAATTCCTCCTTCCCCTGGTCTTCACGATCCTCCTTCACCATCTCCTTTAGACATTTTCACCACGGATGGCACTTTCCCTTGTGTGCTGACCGCCGCCAGGCGATTTTATTCATCTCCATCAACTGTACGGCGTAATCGGAAGCGTGCTGCACTAGCATTCACTTAGTTGTGGGTTCGAATCCTACACTTCTTTCCGATTCCCAGCAGTGACTGTTACCTTCCCCAACAGCCCAAGCGCATAGGGCAAATGTGACGGCTTCGGCCGCAGCTACTCAGCGCCTCCTGTCGTAGCCTCCTCACCGGATTCATGGCAACAAACTTCTATAGTAAAAGGTTTAGCACCAGAAACCGTATTCTTAAAACCTATCTACAGTCTTGGTGAACGTTTTCTCCTGTTAGAAAGTAGAATTTTACTAACTTCATTGGAAATATTTACCAAGATTTTGGGTAGATTTTAGAGATGAGCCAGTAAACAACATAAAAAGGATCAATTGAGTGTTGCTGGGGTGGACATGCTAGAGTTGATCATGATTCGTGATACATAACCAACCCAACCTCATCTAACCAACAGAGCTGGGCGCGTTCCTTGATTTTGGGTAGTAGGTTAGCGTTCCTGCGTTTCTTCGGGCGTGGTTAGTGCGTTCCTGGAATAGCGTTCCTCAAACTTTTTCGCTCGGTGCGTTCCTGCGTTCTTGCGTTACTGCGTTAGCGCTCCCAAACTATTAAAGCGTCCCTCAAAAAAGTAGTGCGTTCCTCAAAAAACTTGAAAAAATTGCTTTCCTCAAAAGAACTTGAAAAAAAAAGCGTTCTTCAAAAACACTTCTGTGCGCATCACAAGAACTATTCCGCAACTCAAAAATAAAACAAAATACTCGTACAAGGTAGGAATACATCAGAGGTTCATAGATCAAAATATATGTATATTTCAGAGAAAAAATAAAATAAATAAAGAATTAAAATTACTGCTCCTCCTACTCCATTTCCTTCTTCTCCTTGTCCTGCTCCTGCACCTCCTTGTACCCAAGGAGGTGCGTGGTGCCCCTCACAAACACCAGCTGTTCAAAGTTAATGTTGCTCAAGCTGGACCATTTTGCCGGCAAAATGTCTCCCGCTGAGCTAAACAACCTCTCCACAGCAGGAGTATTTTTTTTTTTTTTTAAGAGGTCCAGCCATGCAGGCATCCCTGTTATCAGAACGCAGGAACGTTTTAAAATTTCGGGCGAGGCGTTCCTCTTACTTGCGTTCTTTTGAAGAACTTTGCGTTCCTGCGTTATTGCGTTCCTAAAAAGGGGGTGAGTACGTACGCAAGAACGTAGGAACGCACTAAAGGAACTCACTTGCCCACCTCTGCTAACCAAGCCTAACCTAATCTAACCTAAGCCTAACCTAACCTAACCAAACCTAACCTAACCAAACCCTATGTTAGTTGGGGTGGACATTCTATAGTTAATAAGTATGTGGGGGGAAACTCCACAGTTGTGTGTGTGTCGGGGGTGGGTTTACAATTTATCCCATAAACTTAACTAAGGGACCAGGTAAAGGTCTACTTTTTAATGGTAGAAAGTATTCGCCAGGTCTGCCGAGAAGCTTTAAAAGTACGACCCTAAGATACAAGCAGACGGAATATGGTATGACCTGATTAGCTAAGATTTAAAAGTGAGGTGTATTCGATGTCAGTTGCCTTAACTTCATCGCTATGGTAACCGCGAGGCTAATCTGGTTTAATGAATTAAGTTTAAGGAAGACTCTAGTTCTGAGTCTGCCCCCTAACTGGAATGAATCGTCCAGGTTTAGCTAGAATAAGATCAGGAAATGTAGTTACCATTGTAAAAGAACTTAAGCTACGTAGGTTTCTGTGACTGGGACATAGAAGGGATTCAGAATAGGAGAGGAAAGACTGACCGCGGTACAGTATTCCACGCTTCAGCGGTTGAAGGAAAGAAGGAACGATAAGCATATGGTAGCCATGGTCCTCTTCTTCTGGATGATAATGATGATGATGACGACGACGACGGCAATAATTGTTTCAACTGTAGAATCCCCCCGCCACACACACACAATGATCAACTGCAGAATCTCCACCCCAACTACATTCAATTACAGAATTCCACTCCCCTTCACACGCTGACCAACTGTAGAATCTCAATCCCAACTACATTCAGTTGTAGAACCCCCCAACACACACACACACACACACACACACACACACACACACACACACACACACACACACACACACACACACACACACACACACTGACCAACTGTAAAATCTCCACCCCAACTAACATAGGTTTGGTCAGGTTAGGTTATATAATGTAATGTAATGTATCACGAGCCATGGTGAACTGTAGAATGTCCACCCCAGCAACACTCAATTGCACAATCTCCACCCCAAGCACGTGTGTGTAGGGGTGGGTGGGGAAGGATTCTACAATTGATCAAATTAAACAATAAATACGAATCGGTGACAAGATTTATGACATATTTTCTATGTTTTTATAGAGGGGAACATAAACAAGACCATCGAGCATTCCCGTTTCATTGTCTTAGATCAGGGGTTCTCAACCTGTTCCCGAAAGATTACTTACATAAGAACATAAGAATGAAGGAGAATACAAGAGACCATAAAGCCTACACTAGGCAGCTCCGCATCCCTCACCACCTGTCATCCCCATCCATAAAGTTGTCTAATCATTTCTTAAAACAACTGATAGTTTCAGCGCATACTACATGGTTACTAAGTTTATTCCATTCGTCGACCACCCTATTAGTAAACCAATTCTTGCCTATTTCCTTTTTAAATCTAAATTTGTCCAGTTTATAACTATTACTGCGAGTCCTACCCTTTTGTTTTAATATGATGACCTTGTTTGCATCACCCTTGTTAAAGCCTTTGATCCACTTGAACACCTCTGTTAGATCACCCCGCACTCTGCGTCTTTCCAGAGTGTAAGTTAATGTGCCTAAGCCTCTCTTCGTAAGGCAATTTTCTGAGTCCATGTATCATTTTGGTCATTCTTTTCAGTACTGATTCTAGTGAATTGATGTCCATTCTGTAGGACGGAGACCAAAAGTGTACCGCATAGTCGAGGATGGGTCTAACTACTTAAACATTTAAATCTGCAGAAAGAGAACATCGTAGATTGTTTTTTATGTTAATACTTAACTGATGAATAAAGTCATTTCATAACCATTGCGGTGCCATTGTATATTCTATTAGTCTTAATATATTAGCATTCTATAATCTGTGTCAGGTTAATGGGGGTACGGGTCGATGGTCTGAGGACTCGGGGTACGTAACGGGGAAATGGTTGAGAACCCGTCTTTCTTAGATCCTACACTTTTGTGCTCTATTCAAATAATTCTGAATTCCATAAGTGGAATGCAGTATGATATCATTATCTACTGTTCGCGTGTGTTCGGTGATCGTTGGAGATGCAACCAGGATTGTATGTAGTTGGAGTCGAAACCACCGCTCTACAGCAGAACATATGATTACAAATAAACAATGCGGACTTCAGCAGTATTCCTTTAAGATTATTTAGTCACCTATAATGTGTAATATCCCACGTAGTACCACTTTTTTTTTTGTCTTTGTCTTTGCCGTATCATCTTCACCACTATGTTAAAGTATCTAGATTGGTACTAATTCATTATCGTGTCTACCAATCTAGATTGGTTCTAATCATACCAACCCACAAGAAATATAAAATGTAGAAAACAATGATAAACCTGTGATATTTAGAATAAGTGATGCAGGCAAGGTCATCGTATCAAGACAGCAGAACAGGACTTGTAGTAATGGACTTAAGAAGGAAATAGGCAAGACCTGGTTTACCAACAGAGTGGTTAACGAATGGAACAGACTTAGTAACCATGTAGTGAGTGCTGAAACAATTGGTTGTTTCAACAGAATATTAGCTAACTTCATGGGTAAGGACGAAATGTGGCAAGGGACCTGGAACTGCCTTATGGTCTTTTGTAGTTTCCATTCTTATATTTACAACAAGGGGTTGTGAAGGTTTGTGTTTGCCTTGCTATGCTCTTCACGGTGCGAATGCCTGACTTTGTGTGAACACTAACCAACCACAGTTCACCTCGAGTGTAGCTATTAATGCAAAACTGGAACTTAACTGCGGAAATTCGTCGAGATCCAACTCGCCGTTTCGGTCCGCGCGGATCGCGACGCTGCGGTGCGCGCGCATGTGGGAGCGTGGGGGAACCACACCACAATATACATCACTCAATCCGTATATCATATTTACTGAGGAAGCATTTGCGGAATATCTTGCCCTAAGTACAAACCGGCAACCGGGTTAAAAAAAAAGAAGCTAAATGATACATATAACATGGCCAAGAGTGTGTAATATATATGTCTTCTTTCTTCATTACGACCTATTTTATATGCAGACTGTTGTGGCAAATGAGAGCGACTACGCATTCACATAGTCAACTGCCACTGATGTTGTGTTACACGTAATTGCTCGAGTCGGTATGAAAACACGGACACGACTGCGTTCGTATACGTGAGGAAATAACTTTGGCGTCATTTTCAGGACCACAACATTCTACCCCGGGAACCTAATATTTTGAAGAAAAAAAAAGAGATAACTCGAATGAAAATAATAAAATCGATTACAAGTAGCCTTGAAATCCAAGTACCAAAGTGAGAGAGAGAGAGAGAGAGAGAGAGAGAGAGAGAGAGAGAGAGAGAGAGAGAGAGAGAGAGAGAGAGAGAGAGAGAGAGAAATTATATATATATATATATATATATATATATATATATATATATATATATATATATATATATATATGACGCACTCGGTTGTAGCTTTGATGGTTATGGGAGGTGGTGCCCACCGTTTCGGACACGGTGGGTTCCAATGGGTATTTAATGCTATAATCACTGTCTTGTAAACTTGGGCATTATGATGAGGGATAGAGGTCTTGATATGCACAGTTGCCAAAGTGGTCTACCCGCATCCAGAGTATAAGGTTATATTGTTTTGTAATGAGTGTTTCTCCAGAATGCAATTTTTTTAGATTATGAAATGGATTACAACAGAACCTACAATTACCGTCATGGGAATTTTGGTATTTAGTAGCCTACTAATACTGTATTACCCATGGCTATTATCTCTATTATTTTATTACCTATGGCTATTACATATATAGTTTTCTAACGAGTGTTTTTCAAAAATGCAATTATTCTAGCTTATAAAATGGATTACAACAGAACCTATAAATACCATCATGGGAATGTTTGTATTTAGTCGTCTACTTTTACTGTATTACTTATGCTAGTAATAATATGACATTATATTACCCGGCTGTGTCGCCTTGCCAACATTTAGTATCATCATCATCACAGTGATTCCTGCTGTTATTTATGTTTTCTATTGTTTTCATATTTTTCTTTGCCGCAGCCCCCCCTTGACTCTCTCTCTGACGGAACTATTGGTGAGACTTTCAGTGTTACTAAATATATGACTGCATGTGTAAATACTATATTTAGTATAATTTTGTTAGAAATCGATCGCTTTCTTGAAAATACGTTTCTTGTAAACTAATCGATACTATCGTATTTCTTACCTAAGAACATAATAATGGAGGAGACTGCGAGAGACCATAAGGCCTACACTAGACAATTCAACCTATCATCCCCGTCTATATTATCTAATCTTCTTTTATAATAGCCAATAGATTCAGTGCTCACTACATGGTTACCAAGTTTATTGAATTCGTTAACCACTCCAATGGTGAACTACTTCTTGTGTATTTCCTT
>NC_134784.1:12416938-12421938 GCF_046742065.1 Oratosquilla oratoria
TGGACCATTATGCACTTTAGGGACTGTTGGGACAGGTAACAGTCAATGCTGGGAATCGGAGAAGAGTTCGGGATTCGAACCCACAATTATGCGATTGTGAGACCAGCACGCCACCCATGACTTAAATCATAAATACTTTTAAGAAGCGATAATGACTGTAATGAGTCCAAATTAATGGAAAGCCAGATTTTTTGGAGACCAGAATCATAAGTAATTTTATAAAGAGAAATAATGACAATAAAGAGAAGGAAAAAAAAAAGAATAAGAAGGAAAATAGGAGAGCCAAGAGAAAAAAGCGGGATGGACAACAGAATAAAACCAGAAAATGCAAGAGGAAACTGAGAAACGATGACACATGGTTACACTTTGCACTATCAGTAACAAATTGATATAGGCAAAGGATGATTATTTCCAGAAAATTCAGGAGCTCAAAACGAGCATAGAGGAAGCACTCAATAATCCTTACGGGGGAAAGGATAAGAAATGGCCAGAGACAAACGGACACACACAAACACACACAAATAGAGAGAATATAAGAACGTAAGAATGGAGAAGACTGGAAGAGACATAAGGCCTACACTAGGCAGTTCCATATCCCATACCACCCATCATCCCTATCCATAAAGTTATCTAATCTTCTCTTAAAACAATCAACTTTTTCAGCGTTCACTACCTGCTTACTTAGAGAGAGAGACAGAGAATGTTGTAGGGGAATCATCCTCAATGCCCTGAGGTAATGAGGGGAGTCATATGCCTGCGAGTAGAGAGAGAGAGAGAGAGAGAGAGAGAGAGAGAGAGAGAGAGAGAGAGAGAGAGTTTAAGAAGGTCATCCTCAGTGCCCTGAGGTAAAGAGGGGAGTCGTATGCATGCGAGTAGAGATAGATAGATAGAGAGAGATAGAGAAGAAAGAAAAAGAGAGAGAGAGAGAGAGAGAGAGAGAGAGAGAGAGAGAGAGAGAGAGAGAGAGGGGAGGGAGGGATGGAGGGTCAGATCAAGAGATCATTCAAAGGTAATAGCATGCGTAACTCAGGTAGATTACTCTTGACCACTGCAGTTTGGCCAAAGAGCCTTCAACAGCGCCGGTCCTCGAAGGCTAGAATGTCCTCTAATTGATGTCCAGGTGACGTAGATTACAGGCAACCCGGCTCCCCGGTAGCTTTACACCCTCCCTCCGGGAACTGCCTGATGGTCGGCCCTCGACCCAACGCCTGGGCCGCATCAACCACCCTGAGAGAGGGAGAGAGAGAGAAATAGAGAGAGAGAGAGGGAGAGAGAGAGAGAGAGAGAGAGAGAGAGAGAGAGAGAGAGAGAGAGAGAGAGAGAGAGAGAGAGAGAGAGAGAGAGAGAGAGAGAGAGAGAGAGAAGGGGGGGAAAGAGAGAGAGGGAGGGAGGTAGATAGACAAATAGACTGACTCTGACAAAAAGAGAAGAAGAGAGAAAGGGGGGGATAGGGAGACCAATTACTATTTTATTATAATATCAAGATATTATAATATTAGTGTATGTATAACCCCTTTAGTGGCACCCTTGTTCAGGTTGATACCGTTCGTGGTTGACAAAGAGGAGGGATAAGACAAGTAATAGTGGGATAGGAAGGAGGGGAGGAGAAGAAGGAGGAGGAGAAGGAGGAGGAACAAGAAGAGGAGCAGTAGTAGGAGAAGGAGAAAGAAATGGAGAACGAGAAAAGGGAAAAGGACGATGAGGAGTAGGAGGAGACAGGAGGAGAAGACGAAACAGGAGGAGGGGGAAATAGGAAAGGAGAAGGAGGAACAGGAGCAAGGGAAGAAGGAGAAGGGAGAAGAGAAGGAGGAGGAGGAGGAGGAGGAGGAGGAGGAGGAGGAGTAGAGGGAGAATGAAGAGAAGCAGGAAGGGGAGGAGGAGGGACGGGAGCCAGTATAAAAGAGGGAGGGAGAAGAAGAGGCTGTGGAATAGCAGTAGTATGAGGAGTAGGAGCAGCAGCAGCATCAATAGGAGGAGGAGGAGCAAGAGAAGGAGGAAGAGGAGTAGGACGAGGAGAGGAGGATGAAGAATCAGAAAAGATATAAGAACCAAGAAATGGATGGAAAGGGCCAAAAGGAATGAAGTCGAGTGGTTGAAGTGAAACAGATGGAAGAGATTAAAGAGAGAGAGTAAGTAAGCGGATCATAGCAAATGGAAAGGATAGGAGGGGAGAAATATGGACAAGAGAGAGAAATGTGGTGAAGAGAGAAAAGAGAAATAAAGAAAAAAAAGAAGCAATGGAGCATTTAACATAGGGTAAGCTAGGTCGTCTGGTAATTATCATATTGGCCTGTTCAGGAGTGACGTCATCGTGTATAGTGATGCTTGCCAAATTCTTGCAAAATTTCTTCGACAAGAAAAAAAAATCGACTTTCTTTCCAAAATGTAAATACAAACAACTCACGAGGAGCGGGCATGTCAGAGACATGTCAGGGTTTCAAAGAAGACATAATCATGTCATGCAGACACTCTCGAAAGAGCAAACAGGATAAAATATATACATATGTATTCTGTAGACTATTTGTATCTCTTCGGGGGCCCGTCACGAAGCAATAGAATCTCTAAAATGATAAGACTCTTAAGTCGAAGAAAGGAAAGAAAAGTAATTTTGACTGTGGAGGGAGTCTAAGAGAGAAGTGGAAATTCAACGAGAAGGTGGGATAGGGAGGGAAAAGGGAGAGGGAGAAGGAGAGAGAGAGAGAGAGAGAGAGAGAGAGAGAGAGAGAGAGAGAGAGAGAGAGAGAGAGAGAGAGAGAGGTTGAGAAATGAAAAGGAGAGGTTGTCATAAACATAATGAGGTAACACATCAAATAACCATGTTTCAAATTCCCAAACGAATTAGTTTCTGACTCGAATTCTCACCTAACATGAGACATAGTCTGTGACCAATAACTTGAGATAAGTTTTTATTTACTGTCTGTCAGTTCGCTGCATTGCTGGAATTTATAGTCTAACATGAAGCCATAGGTTTCACATTAAGTTCTGTTACTGATTGAAGACAAGAAAAAAGCTCACCATCCCATTCCACGCAGTGGATAGTGAGAAGCCGCTGGGAGGACAAAGCCCTGTCAGTTGCGGCGAGCCGCTGTTTTTTAGGTCAGCGTTGGGTTGCCTCTGCGCATTACCAGGACTGCTGGGAATCGAGTATACGACCACATGATCATGAGTTCAAGACAGTGTTTAGTGGGCTACAGATGAAAGATGATAATGAGTGTCTGTGTGTGTTGTCATCTGATAGAAGTCTTACATCTGAGTGGACGTATGACGAGGTATCCTTTATACATAGTAAATAGATAGATGGAAAATTAATAGTTTAGATGAATAGATCAACAGAAGAGATAATGAAACACATAAATAGGTTGATAAATAAGATAATTAAATACCAAAGAATATAAAAGTAGTAGGCTCGTTTCACATATGTCGGCTTTTTGCCGTGCGTCCACGACACGACATCGTGCCCTCAACCATGGATGTATATGGATGCTTTCACGCATGACGACCACAGCACAAATAAATGAATAGATAAATAAATAGATAAATAAATGAATAGATAAATAAATAAATAAATAAAGATAAAAGCATATAAATAAACATATATATATATATATATATATATATATATATATATATATATATATTATCAGTGTATTTGGGCAGGATTTTTTTCTCTAATGCATATATCATTAAAAGTGATGGCTAGTTTTGTATTAATTATTTTCTTATAGGTATTTTCCATATACCCTATTATAGATTTAAGTTCCTTAGAAAGGAAATTTATGACTTGGCTGTATGTAGTCATATTAGCTAGATCGCGATTTCGGGTTCTAGACCCTTCTTTAGTAGCTATAGGGATGTACTATCTTATAGGATAAAAATTAATCTGATGAGTTTTATGAAAGTTCTAAGTTTTATACTAGGCCTTCTTACTTGCTAATCACTCTAGGGGAGGTCACCCGGTATTTTGGGCAGTGACGAAATGCCACGTGCACTAGGAGAGTCTCTGGGTGCGTGTTGTGGCGGAAAAGTGGCATGCTTGTGATTGTGGCGTTTTGTCTCGTGTTTGCACTGGTGGCGTTTTGTCCCATATTGGCGTTTGTGGTGTTATGTCTCATGTTTGGATTTGCACCGGTTTGTCTCATGCTTGGGAGGGCTCTAAGGTCGTCTGCTTGTTTATTTAGATCTGGGCTTAACTCCTTAATATATAATGCTTCTAAAATTGGGAGCCATCTATCGTCAGTACATAAATCCAAAATTTCAGTGTTTTCCTCTAGGTTCTCTCTTGATAGTGTTATGCCATGTGCTTCTTTTAAGTGATTTTTAGGGGCTCCAGATGTCAGGTGGTATGAGAGGCGACGGGACAACCTCATTGTCGTCATGCCAATATAGGTGGATGGGAGGGCTTCACAGTTCCCTCGTGTACATGTGAACCTATAGATGCCATGGGATTTCTGAAGTTCCCATTTCTCTTGTTGGGGACTGTTTCTAATAAGGAGGTGGCTAGTTTTCTTGGTTTTATAATAAATTACCAGGCTGAGTATTTTCTCTGGATTGACTGGTTTGATGTTTCTTTTTATAATTTGTTTCATTATGCGTTCATCTTCTTTATATGCTGACGAAAAAATAGATTTATAATAGATGTTAATTTTCTCTTTGTTCTGGATATTATTGTTGTTTTTATGCCAGTCGTCCATTATTCTCTTTATTTGGTGGCTTATCTCTTTTTCACTGAACCCGTTATTGAGCAATACTTGGGTAGAACGTTCTATTTCATTATGCACTTGTTTCCATGTGCTTCAGTGAGTTAGTGCTATATAGGCACTGATGGTGGAGTCCTCATATCTTTGGGGGCACTCACTAGAGCCATTAAGGCAGTGTCCAGGGTTTGTGGGTTTTGTGTACACCGTAGTATTAAAAGTATGTTCATTTTGTTTCACTAGGAGGTCGAGGAAGGGTAAAGCTCCGTCAACGCTATCTTCCATAGTGAAAGTGAGTTGAGATAT
>NC_134784.1:12441938-12464438 GCF_046742065.1 Oratosquilla oratoria
CCTTTCTTTTTTTCTATCTTTTCTTTAGAATTTACTTTCGCTTTTCTTATATATATATAATATATATATATATATGTATATATGTATACATATGTATATATATATAGTTATATATAGATATATACATATACGCATACATGTATAGATATACATATATATATATATATATATATATATATATGTTTGTGTGTGTGTGTGTGTATGTATATATATACATATATATATATACATATATATATATATATATATATATATTATTTTGTTTTATTCATTTCTTCTATTCATTCTTTTTCTTTCCTCCTCCATACATTCTTCAAGTTTTGTGACAAACTCGGCCACAGACTTGTCACTGTGAAATATTGTTTACCGAGGAACAAAAATTGAGTTAACAACAAGAGGTCGTCAGCACGCTGTCGAAAACAACAGTTTGATTTGAATGGAAGAAGGTTAATAAGGATATGACCCAATTGGGACCAATTGGGAAGAGTGAATTTCCTGTATACCTCCATTGGAGTATAGGCCTTATGGTTTCTTGCAGTCTCCCCCATTCTTATGTTCCGCTCTCATTCCTGTCTCAAGTCTTTTATTCATTGGGATCAGCCTACATAATTGATTATGTTCTTAATTACGATGAACTCTTATGAAAAAAAAAAAAAAAAAAACGCGGGAGGGCCTTGAATCGCCGTGAAGGGAGCCTAAGGCCCGTTTCACACAAATCGACTTTTCGTACTGGGCCGTCCATGACACGCCGTCGTGCTCTCAAATAACCATAGACGTTTTTACACGTGGTCGTGGGCGAGATGTGTGATAGCGTCCATAAACACTCATGGTGATTTGAGAACACGACGTCATGTCGTGGACAGCGCACCGTGACAAGTCGATACGTAAGGAGACTTAGTGTATAGCGATACTGCGTCTACGGCCAAAAGATTTATCTCCCACCTGTCCCAGACATGTGGCTATCCACTTCCATACGGTGACGCCTACGTAGGCGGCATGAGGAGCAAGTGGATACTCGATGATGCCGACGTCGCCATCTTGATTATATTTATTGTAGTCGTACCTACATAATTTCCATTCTCTCTAAACTGGCTTCATCAATTTTCTATGGTTATCAAAATACACGGGTGAAAGAGAACGAACGATTGAGCACTGACTTTATTTTTTATAATGCGATTATTATGACGCAACATCGCACGTCGGGCAGCTAATGCTGCCAGACGTGCGATGTGCCCCGGAGTGAAGAGGCTATGGAAGAAGCATCACCACCGTTTTCAAGCAGCCGTGGTGACTCTGGTATAGAGGAAGAAGTGATTATAGTAAACGAGGTTGGTCACAGTACTAAAAGTATAAATTTCACCATTCTTCATCCTGACTCCGTTTATTTACTTATATATATATATATATATATATATATATATATATATATATATATCAAGGAATACTATTACACAGGACGTGCGCACCCAGATCCCTGGGTCCGCTAGCGGAGGCCATTGCTTTCTTTGTAACCTAACATTTTATATTGGGCAAATATATCAAACTAGAAACCTAACATTGTATATAGAACAAATATATCAACTATTGACCTATTCAATGCAGTATAAGTTAATATAAACTTTTATAGTGAAATAAGAACCTATTTTTAAGGCACTGTTCTGCTTTGAAATGCCATTTTTAGCCGGACTTGACAGGTATTATTGTATGAGGTTAATGGACACCAGGGTTGGCGATTTTTTTGTTGTTTTTTTTTTTTTTTTTTTTATCTTTTCAAAAAATAAAAAAAAGTTTTTTTTTCAATCAGATAAATTTGATTTAAATCGATTTTTTTTTTTTTATAGATTTTAGATATTGTGGGATTGCTATCTGATGTGCGATCTGATTGCTAAAGGACATTTTTAGCATATCAATATAAGGAGCAGTGTTATATAGACTTGCCACAGGTATACAAGGAACGGTATATGCCTACATGTAGCATATATCACTGTGCAGCCCACAACAAATTTCAACAAGATTCTTGTTGAAACTTGTTCTAGGTAAGCAGCTTCTCACTGAGTCAGTTGCTGCTTTGGAATCAACCTTGAAGGATGTCTTCTGGACCTGGCAGAGTGGTTTCTTCAGGAAAAAAAAAAAAAAAATGATCCTGTCTGGAATTATTTTGAAAAACTACCAACAATTTCTGGCAAAGGGTACCGAGCTAAATGCAAAGACTGCAGCCAGGAACTACAGGGCATTGTGTCAAGATTAAAATCTCACAGAGATAAATGCCAAGGTCAGCCACAGCATACAGAAGAAGAAATTGATGATCCAGGTAAATAACTTTACTTATATTGTGTCCATTTCTCCCTTTTCATACGCAACTATATAAATTTGGTGAAAAATGGAGAGCATGTGCAATAAAAATGTGAAGGCCTAGAGATGATACTTCAACTTCATTACTTCTAAATTTGGGTAATGACTATATCACTATAATATACTGTATCCACTCAACTTTGGGGCCTAGATGATTGTTATTCATTTCATTCAACATTGTGTAATATATTTCATAGGTTCCATTGGAATTCAGCCCACATGGGATTCAGCCCAAAGGAATTTATCCTAACCTAACCCAACTAACCCATTATTTTTAGTGAATTCAAAAGTGGACTGAATCCTGTGTGGGCTAAATTCCAAGCCCACCTATTTCATATCCTGTTAATTATTTCCAAATAATTTAGTGGCTTGAGTGAATATGATCATTATCTAAAAAAATAACTACTGTAGTCAAAAGTAGCCTAAATCACACTGTATTCATTCATTTATTTATTCATTTATAAATTATGCAATATGCTAAAATTTTCTGTTTCCATTTCAAGATCTGTATCAACAGTTTCAATCCCTTCATCATCGGCTCCCCTTGAATTATCTACAAACCTGACTCCACCATTAAAAAGGTCACTATCAGACTCCTCCACAGGCGCCACTTCTGCTAAATCATTTTCATCCAACAGAAAGTCATCAACATCTCTGGACAGATTTATCATAAAAACTTCAGCCTCTCAAAAGGAAAATCTCGACAAAGAAGTTTCAAGAATTATATTTGCTACAAATTCACCATTTCATCTTGTTCAGCATCCTCAGTTTCTCAAGATGGTTCAGAACCTGAGGCCAGGTTATATTCCTCCATCCAGAAAAGATATTGCTGATAAGTACTTGGATCTTGTGTATGAAAAGGAATATAAAAAGTGTGCAGATGACCTGAATAATGAAACTGTATGTCTTTCAATTGATGGGTGGTCTAACATCCATAATGAGCCCATAATATGTGTCACTCTAACAACATCCACTGGTCAGATTTATTTAGTTGACACAATAGACACATCAAGGAAACCTCACATTGCTGAATATCTTCTACAACTTGTACAAAATTCGATCAAGAAGGCTGAACAAGATTTTGGTTGTCACATTGGAAGTGTTGTGACAGACAATGCAGCGAATGTCACCAAGATGAGAAAACTCTAGGAGGAATCGAGTGAACCTGAGCATACCGTCCTTACATACGGCTTATACCGTTCCTTGTATACTTGTGGCAAGTCTATATAACACTGCTCCTTATATTGATATGCTAAAAATGTCTTTTAGCAATCAGATCGCATATCAGATAGCAATCCCACAATATTTAAAATCTATGAAAAAATCTATTTAAATAAGATAAATCTGATTTAGATAAAAGATATATATATATATATATACATTTTTTCAACCACAAATCACTTTTAATTCCATGCCATCGCAGTCGAGACTGAAGAATCACTCGATGGAGACATACGATGGAAATTGAAACGTGGCTGAGCCGAGGATTCGAAACCAGCTAACCCGTAACAAAGTTTAAGTGACTTAAACCAATGCGCTATGTTCTTTGGTCTTTACCATTTTTTTTATTCTTTTTACCGTCATGGTCACCTTCCTTTTGACTCACCAGTCTATATTTTTTTCGTTAATTTTTCCTTCAGTACAGGGTGTTTTAAAAATGTTCTCACAAGAGCACTCACAAATGTATTCACTGGGTGAGTACATTTTCTGGGACACCTTGCGTATGTGTTTATATGTACATACGATGTACATATGTATATATAATCGTAATCACAGAATGAGTACACTTTTTGGGATGCCTTGTACCTATGTTTATATGCACATACGTGTATATACATGTTTGTATGTATATAGACGTATACTCACACTCGCATTCACACTCTTGTGCTTCTCGGGCTTGTACTCTGTGGTCCTCTACTGCTGCCTGCCAGTTGTCAGGGTTGGGAGTTATTTCCTAGACATCTTTTCGCACGTTGTCAGCCCATTGATGTCCTGGTCTTCCAACTGACCGAGTTCATTGTACTGCCCCATTTATAACTATCTATTCTAAAGCAGTCTCCAGCCCATCGTATTCGTCATGATCATATGACATTTTGTATGAGGGTTGTCAGTGTTGTGTCGTCTGTCCCACCAATTGTTTTCAGAATGATATACAGATCCCGGTATACTCCTGAATACACTATTTTCTAAAACTTTAATTTGTCTTATTCTTGATTTACTTAGGATTCAGGTTTTACACAAATACAATAAATACTATTGGTCTTTTGATGACGTTATATATCCTCACTTTGGATCTTTACTTAAGTCCTATATCTTTGCTTTCTTGTCTTCCATTCTCAACTAAAACTCTCCATTTTTTCTACCGTCCTTTGGTCGTCTTTTATTTAAGAACATAAAAGACCATAAGCCTACACTTGGCAGTTCCCTTCCCCTTACAACCTTCCATCCCTCTCCATAAAGTTATCAAATCTTCTCTTAAAACAACCAATTGTTTCAGTGCTCTCTACATTGTTAGTAAGATCGTTAACCACTCTGTTGGTAAACCAGTTTTTGCCTATTTTCTTCATTGAATAGTTCCTTTTCTTTAATCAGTCTTGAAAATCTTCTTATCTGTTAATTTCCATGTCCTATCAGTCATTTCGATTACCTTTGCTTGTGGCCTGAACTTTCAGAAAGTGTGCCCCTCCCTCCCCACATCTACCTAACCCAGTGGTTCTGAGGGTTTTTCACTTTATTCCCCCTTTTCATGAATTCTCAGCAGTCACGTGGCAGCCTTTCGTTTTTAAAAGTCTCAAATACCACCCTACCAAAAAGTTGACAATCATAATGATCTTATTTTTTATATATTTTTGTGATATGTTTAACTTACGTCACTAAACTACAAAAGATTAGCGAACGTCATGGCACTTCTCATTCTTGTCATGACTCTTGGGATTCATGGCCTCCAGTGTGAGAACCATCGGCCGAACCTAAACATTTCTTCAATACTATCTTGTGCATCAATGTTACTCTACACGCTTATAAGCATGGTATCTATAGCGTTTTGCAATTCTAGTTTTTCTCTTTTTTTATTTTTAATATAATGCAATCCTCTATTCACCTTGCAACTTTATAACATCTTTTATCTACTACACATTAATTAAACGATACCCTATTTTTTAATATCTCCTCTGTTGTTACATTTTCGTATTCATTCTTCTGTTGTTCTCTAATTTTTCTGATTTAAATTATACTCTTCTAGATTTTTTCACACTTTTTGCTCTTTAATATTTCATTTGATATAATTCTCATTTGGCTTGGTTTTAGAATTTATTTTATCAAGCTTTTGTATATGATCCGACACGGTCTTGGATCACGTGTTGGACTCGTGATCGACAACTATTACCTTCACGGATGAGAGGAGGCTCCAAGTGCAGCGATGCAGAAGTAGAGACCAGAAGAAGAGATATGACGTCACGACTGAGGACCAGCCAATCAGAAGAAGAGACATGGCGTCACGACATCATATGATACGTAGTGTTCCAAGCAACGACGACATGACGTCACAGTCTTCTGCATTTCAATTCTTATAACAACGTATGATTTAACATTTTATTTGACCCAATATACATACATACATATATACATATATATATATATATATATATACATATATATATATATATATATATAGGTTCCCATATATCCAGAATCCACCAGGAAAAGGAAAAACACACGGAGTCCGAGCGCTTTCGTGATATATTCACATCCTTGATAATGTGAATATATCACGAAAGCGCCCGGACTCCGTGTGTTTTTCCTTTTCCTAGTGGACTCTGCATATTTGTGATTCACGTGTGACTTGTGAAATTTGTGCATATCTATCTATATATACTTATAAGTTTTTCTTATTCAGTATTTGAAAGTATAGCCAACTCCTGAGTTAGCATCTATGAGGCATAATGAGTTTATTAAAATATTACTAACCCTATAAATCATATGATGCGTAGTGTTCCAAGCAACGACGACATGACGTCACAATCTTCTGCATATCACATCTTATAACTAATGAAGTCACTCCCTTCGTCTACTGAATAGAACATTGTCTTAATAAAGATTTTATTGACCATTTTATTAACAACGTATAATTTAAAATTCTATTTGACCCAATGGGTCACGGGTGGTTTAGTATATATATATATATATATATATATATATATATATATATATATATAATATGCACACACATGGTTTTCGTGTTCTTAAAGGGCAAAAAATAACTAATCTTTCATTATTATCATGTATTAATATTCACAATCATAATAGATACAAGAATTCTTATTTACATAAATAATGATAACACATCTTGACTTGCAGTAGGACAACTAATGTACATACTTTTTGTCCCTCTTATTATTGTGATTGTTATCACCATTATTATTATTATTGTTATTATTATCATGATCATTGTGATCGTTTTCACCATCAACTAACAACAGGAAATCTATACTTTATCAATATAATCATAACTATCATTGTGCTAGATCCAACATTCAACATCTGCCGTGACAACACCGCTTCTGTACATACAGTAGAGAGCTTTAAATAATTTAAAGAAAAAGAAAAAATCTACATTGTACATCGTATTGAGAAATGTATATTGTATTAAATCTATGATACAATAAATCTATATTGTGCTGTAGGTGGTAACCGCTGGGGGTTTGATGTGTTCATGAATGATGCAGTTCAACCGTCTGTGTCACCAGATATAACGTCACTAAAATGACGTCACCAGAGATGGCGTCATAATAGATGTCACCGATATGACGTTTACGGAGATGATGACATTACTAAATATAACGTCATCATTTATGACGTCACTACACGAAGATCGAGATCTGAGTTTCAAGGATGACTCCATGTTCTCGAGGTTCTCCTTCATCAGACGAAGATTTTTATTTCTTTTATTTTTTTTTTATAAATATCACTTTCAGCTGTATTGTCTTTGTCCATCAGTCTGTACTCGTCGAATGGAAATCGTTTACATGGTCATACGTAACTGAACCAGTCTGTGTTATAGGATAACTGACAATGCTTTCTCCTATCTGACAAAGAACTGGTTCACGAACACAATGCAGCTGGTTGTTGTTTGATTCTGTCTTTATGATGTATTTAACAGCTGTGCGTACACTCGCTGGACAAAGCTGAACCATGTATATTAGATGATTATAGGTTCAGATGTTCTCAAACTTGGCACGACGGTTGTAGCGCGATGTACATATACTGTACAGGTAAAGGATGAGGATGAATGAATGCACTTAAAATTTAACACAATGTGACCACTACGTTTCTGAGGTGTGGACAATGGTATAATTCTTTATATGGTTGTATTTGTGTGTGTATGTTTCTGAGTGATATATATATATATATATATATATATATATATATATATATTATATATATATATAAATATATATATATATAATATATATATATATATAATATATATATATATATATATATATATATATAGCTAGATAGATAGATAATAGAGGGGGGAGAGTAAGAGAGAGAATGTGTGTGTGTGTGTGTGTGTGTGTGTGTGTGTGTGTGTGTGTGTGCGTGTGTGTGTGTGTGTGTGTGTGTGTGTGTGTGTGTGTGTGTGTGTGTGTGTGTGTGTGTGTGTGTGTGTGTGTGTATATATGTGTGTGCGCGCGTGTGTGTGTGTGTGTGTGTGTGTGTGTGTGTGTTTACTACAGCGACGGCTACGCATAGTCTGACCACGTGAACATAATGAATATGGCTTGATATGTGTTTGCACGCTTGACACGTTGACGACGACGCCTTAACAACACGGCAAAGAGATACGGGGGCGGGGTGGGGTTGGGGGACATGCACAATGAGATGTCTGGATGGGAGGCAGGTCAGTCTTAGTTTTGATGGAAAATATTCGTCCAAGACGTCTTGGTTTTGTCACTCGTTCTTCGTTTCTCTCACACCTGTTTTCTCTCTTTCTCTCTCTCTTTCTTTTGATGGGGTTCACAGAGGTTCTACAATGTACGCTGTTTCCATCAAGTTTCTCTTTTGATTCATCGGGCCAGCACGTGATCTTGGTTTCCTATGTGTGTCACCGACCGAGGGGATAGTTAAACTATTGGAGTCTTTCGAGTCGATATTTTACATTTCTTTTCTGCACTGGCGGTAAGAGGAGGAGGAAAAGGAGGAGGTGGAGGAGGAGGAGGAAGAGTGCACCCGTGATATTATATCCCCTTCAATCTTCCTTTGGCCCCGTGAGGCTCGGCATCGCCTCGTGGCCGCGAAGAAAAGCTGCGGACCAATTAGCCACCATGTCCAGGGGCGTTCCTCCTACTGCTCCCCTTCCTCCCTCGGCCGCCTCTCAGGTGGTGGAGTGGGTTTGATGGTGCAAGGACGGGAAAAGGGGGTGAGGGTGTGGGTTGACTAGGGGCAGTGGGTGATGCAAAGGGAACGGGTGCAGTAGGGGGTGAGGATGGGTGAGGAACGGGTGGGCAAACTTGAAGCTCTCGCCTGCTGCAGCCATCGAGGAGAAGGGAAGCGATGTGAGGGAGGAGAGGGGCGACGCGAGGGAGGTGGCAAGTGACGTCATCAGGGGCAAGGACGCAGCAGGGGGCATCAGCAGGGTCTTGTTGAATTCCGAGGAGCTGGAGGTCGCCTCCGAGGTCGGAACGTCGTGCTTCGTCAAGGACAACGGAGATGACTGCGGTGACGAAGAATGGGGCGACAACGAACTGGGATGTGGAGAGAGTGAATTCGGATGAGGAGAGAGAGAACTCGGGTGAGGCGACACCGAGACCGGGTGGGGCGATGCCGAAGAACCTCCTGGAGAGACGACGCCTTCTGTAGGAGAGGTGGTCGGAGGAGGACTTTCGGAGACTGGAGGAGGAGGAGAGTGGGTGCCAAGTGAAAGGTCCTCCTCGTCGTCGGTCTCGTCCAGGGGCGTGGGGCTTCCGGGATTGATGAGATCGTCGTCGTCATCATCAGCTCCTCCGTCACGGTCACCGTCGGAGGATCTGGAGCCGTTGGACGATCCGGTGCTTTGTTGATTGTGCATCATTCTGTGAACAAAAGGAAACCATATGTAATCTTGGGATAAAACTCAAAATTTTCTATAAGACTAAACCAGCGGGTAAAACAAAACCATATGTAATCTTTAGATAAAAATAAGAAATTTTGATAAGTCTAAACCAGCGGACAAAACAAAACCATATATAACCTTTGGATAAAACTCAAAAGTCTCGATAAGACTAAACCATTGGACAAAAGAAAACCATATGTAATCTTTGGATAAAGCTCAAAATTGTCGATAAGACTAAACCAGTGGACAAAACCAAACCAAATGTAATCTTTGGATTAAACTCAAACATTTCGATAAGACTAAACCTGTGGACAAAAGAAAACCACATGTAATCTTTTGGATAAAACTCAAAATTTTTGTTAAGACCAAACCAAGGGAGCAATGACAAGAATTTAGGGGGACCATTGGTTGCTATTACTAATTGTACCTTTATTTGAATATAGAAAATAATTCCATCATTCTGTCCTGGCAGAAGAAATATAATAAAAAAAAGGGTTTCTCTTTATCATTAGAACATAAGATTTTAAGATGAAGAAGAATGCAAGAAACCAGTTTCACGTCCATTACCATCTATCATCCCAATTCATAAAATTATCTAACCTTATGGAAGGGGATGATAGGTGGTAATGGACATGGAACTGCCTAGTGTAGGCCTTAGGGTCTCTTGAGGTCTCTTTCATATTATGTTCTTATGTTCTCATGATGGTATTATTATTTTTTTCTTTAAAAATATTAAACAGGCATGTTGAAAATTCACGAAGGTGGGGAATGGAGTGAAAAAGGCTGAGAACCAATACATTAAAACATGGAGAGACCAGGAAGGAACCAGTGACAGTGGGCCTCGAAGATGTACAACTGAACTGTCTATTTCCAAAACCCGTCGACTCCTTCCTCTTCGATACGAATAAAATTCTCGCTCGCAGCATCGGATACCTGATGTACGATGATTCGATGATTCATCTCAATAGTCGTTCTCTTTCACTCTGAGTAATAATAAACACAGAAAACGCGATCGAGCCAGTTCACAGAATTCGGGGGTCACTCAGCTATAACTAAAAAATAAATATAATCAGGACGCCAACGCTGGCATCCTCGTATACACATTTACGCTTCATGGCGTCTACGTAGGTGTCATTGCATGGAAGAGGTCAAACCACATACGCGACCCAAGTGATTTTGTTTAAGTAGAAACGACCTAAGTTACAACCTTTTATTTTTCAAATTTCCAAATGTCAAATCACCTTTGCGTCATATACTGAAAAGGTGAATGACGAACTAAGAGAAGTTCAACCTATACGAATATTAGATACATTGTTCAATTGTCTTTAGGGAAGTCTAGAATACTGTAAGCGAAGTCGTCTTTCAGTTTTTCAGATTCACAACATTTGACAAAAATCTTGAATGTGTGACGGATGTGCAACCCTGAGAGGCTGATAATCGACCTCGAGTGGCCCAAGATTTCTGTCAACTTAAGCTGTTTTTTTTTTTTTTTTTTTTTTTTTTTTACCTTTTCATAGATGGGCAGATGAAAACCGGCGACCATTTCCCTCTTCTTTCTACTTTTAGCCATTGGCATAGATACAGTCCCACTCTCACACAACATATGCAACTATCCAAAGTTTCTTCCCATAGAGATCTTTGGGAGAACCAGAGGACCGCTGCCAGGCACTGTAGGGCTGCGGGCATTCTACTCAGTGAAACTCGAGGCAACACTATTAATATTCGCTTTAGTTTAACGTTACAAACTCCCGCTCTAACGTAGGACGACTTTCAGAAATTTGTTACTTGATGATGATTCGGTTTAACGTTGCGAATTCCCCCCTATCAGGAGGCTAGGACGGTGCCCCTTACAGAGGACTTTGTAGCGTGGAATTGAATGAACCATGCACCTTGGTCTAACTCGCCGGCGGCAGGGCTCGAACTACCGTCACCTCGACCTCCGCCGCAAGTAGCGGCGCTCTAACCGTAAGATGAACAAAACCGCCCAACTCTTGAAGAGACGAGGTTTTCCTGACATGAAAAGAACCGCTTGCCACTGGGGAAGACTCGTCGAGTTCCCTCTCGACCACGTGTGCTAATTGAGGCTTAATGAAGGAGCTACTTAGCCTTTTGCGGACGAAAGGTTCCCCAAGTTAGCCAGAAAATAATCTTTAAATGTTAACCCAGACACTGCCCTCATCTGAATAAAATTGCCTGGCGCGCGTAACCTGCTACAATAGAGAGATATTGGTTTTAATCGAAACAGATTGGCAAAGATAACTTTCAGTTCTTTACAGGCGAGAGGTTCCTTTAATTCATTAAAGGAATCGTCAAGCCAGAACAACGTTCATGACGAGTGCCCTCGGAGGGTAGGAAACCTCATTCATGATACGATCTGGTCTTGAGGCCGCCGGGCAGATCCCGTTGAATCGGATCAGGATTATAATAACTTTGGACAAACCAAAAATCACTACATACACGATCCAGTCTGGTCGGATCCGACCAGATCTGTCTGGTGGCCTCCAGGCCCTAAGGTCCTAAAAGACGTTATCAAACTGAGCTATTTTTCCTTCAACTGTTGGAGCAGATTGAAGACTGCAGTTTTCGTGGAGGAATCTGATATGCTGGAGGAAAATAATTCTCCTCCAGCGTATCAAATGACATTCTATGTGTTTTTGTTGAGAAAACAAAATAGTTTGCCATATTGATTTCACGGAGGAGAAAGTTCTGGAGGTGGGCGGTACCGCCGATTAATCGGAGGTTGGAGGATAAACAGCTCAGTGTAAAAAACCCACAAGTCTTTCGCTGTTGGAGGAAAACGTTTACCAAAACGCCCACTTCACAGTTGTCGAAAATTAACTCTCTTGGTTGTCGAGTCTTCCGATTTGGATGTGGGACTTTTTCATCGCCCAAAACCCCAATTACCCGGTGTGTGACACTTCAGGCCCGTGCCACTCGACGTCCTGGCACGCGTGCCACCCCTTCGGTCTTTAGAAAGCGGGCGCTACTTGACGAAGTGGTCGGCACGTGCACGGCTCTCCTGATGCCACGGATTTTCGAAGAGCCCTCCGGTGTCTCTTGGACGCAACTTCAAAATGCAGTGATATAGACGCACGTTTCCGCGAGCCTCAGGGCCAAACAACAGAAAGAGAATTAAAAAAAAAAAAAAAATAGAAGAAAGAAAAAGTAATAACAATAATAACTTTGTCTCGAGGCCAAACATCAGAAAGGGAGTTAAAAGAGAGAGAGAGAGAAAAAAAAGAAGAAGATAACTTTGTCCCTGGTCCAAACATCAGAAAGGGAGCACAAAAAGCAAAGCAATGATAATGGCCCGAGGGTTAAACGTTACAAAGGGAGGATAAATAAAAAGAACAATAACAATGTCCATTGTAATTACGATTTGAACGAGTGCCGATGCTTGCATGTAATTATTTTTTTTTTTCGAAAACTTTGAGTGGCTGAACCTGTGGATGGTGACGTTATGTCCATTTTGTGGTAACTTAGGATCGTTTCACACGTATCGACTTTTCGCTGTGAGCCGTCCACGACACTACGTCGTGCTCTCAAATAACCTTAGGTGTATATGGACGCTTTCACCCACCACGACCACGTGTGAAATCGTCCATAGACACCCATAGTATTTGAGAGTATGACATCGTGTCGTGGACGGCACACAGCGAAAAGTCGATACGTGTGAAACGAGCTTAAATCGTCTGCAGTGCACTGAAACATCGAAACTTGATGGATCTTTTCTGGTAAGACATTCTTCTGTATCTAAGTCTAAATAAAAATATGGTATTACGGTGACACTTTGTCCTAAAAATATTCTTGAAAAAGCGCTTGGGTAAGTCGGGGTCAGGTGGTATTCTTCTTCTACTTCTTCTTCTTCTTCTTCTTCTTCTTCTTCGCGCTCTTCTTCTTCTTCTTCTTCGCGCTCTTCTTCTTCTTCTTCTTCGCGTTCCTCTTCTTCTTCTTCTTCGCGTTCTTCTTCTTCTTCGCGTTCTTCTTCTTCTTCGCGTTCTTCCTTGCGTTCTTCTTCTTCTTCTTCTTCCTCGCGTTCTTCTTCGCATTCTTCTTCACGTTCTTCTTCGCGTTCTTCTTCGCGTTCTTCTTCCTCGCGTTCTTCTTCGCGTTCTTCTTCGCGTTCTTCTTCGCATTCTACTTCGTGTTCTTCTTCGCGTTCTTCTTCCTCGCGTTCTTCTTCGGGTTCTTCGCGTTCTTCTTCGTGCTGGGGATCCCGTGTTGGGGTTCCGCCCCGAGGCCGAGGCCGAAGTGGAAAACGAGGGATTAGAGCGCGGAAAGCTGCGGCCGTAGGCCGCTGTTTGCGCAGCCAAGCTCCCGGCGAAGCCGGAGAGGGCTACTTTTCTTTCATTTTCTTCTCTGCATGGCTTTGAAGTTCATGATATAGTGTAATAGGATGTAATGCATTATATTAGTAAAAACTGCCATAACGTAAATGTATTGATATTTGAGCGATCACAGCACAGATGGATATCGATGTACGATGGCATATGTGCATTGCTTGATATTATGGTGAGACTATTCATCACATGCACGATACTGCTGAGAGACTGTTATTCAACAGAGATTGCCACTTCCTGCACTTGGACTCGAACCTACATTTCGAAATTTATAGTACTCCGCATCGGTATCAGTTCCCAACGCATTGACCCATCTCTTTCTTTTTCGAAATAGAAATTTATATGAAAATAAATTCCTGTGTAACGGAAAAATGGTCTACAATCTTAGCGTCATATAGTTGAGATAGTCTCAGTTTTGTCTAAAGATTTACTCGAATGGTCGGTAACCCTTTCCATCATTTTGGTTTGTGTCTCTGGAGTTTTGATGTTTATTCTCTTTTCACTCTGGTTCCTGAGGGCTCACCTCGCCCTTACTAAGTCACTCTCACTGCTTCTACCGGCATCGAATATTAAGCCAATAAACTCCCTCTCGACATCTTTTGTGCTATCCTTGGCATTCGATAACTTGTAAATCACTGTATTTACTACTAATTTTAGGTGCGAACATTGAATATGTTTTAGAAAGATAAGTACTAAAGGAAAACGCCTAGCACTTCTCAATCTTTATAAGTTCTCGTATATCTCTTTGTTACAAAGAATCCATCAGTGGTTCTCAAGGTATGGGTCATAGAGCCATAGAAGTACAAACCGAAAATTACTCATAGTGGATGTCTGACGAAAAATTATCTTGTCTGTGAGGCTAAAGCAGGGGTTCTCAAACTTTTTTGGTTGCGACCTCTACAGATTACTTCGATAGATTCGGGACCCACTCCCACTCCCAGCAATAAGGCATTTCTGTCACACATTTCCCTGTATCTGCTTGCTTGTCTTTTGTATGTATGTATGTACACCACTGACATGTACTAGACGGGTTAGGATGGATAGCGGAGAAAAAGGAGGAAGGGTTGCAGGCTCTCGCGACCCCTCTGGGGACCGGGACCCTCACTTTGAAAACCTCTGAGCTAAAGAATAGTAGGGCATAAGTGTGGGCTACGTGATGAAAGGTGTGCTGACAATGCCTGCCTGACAAAAACCCTTCAGTCGCATGAGGACTCGTGCATACTGAGTGTGGATGATGGATCCGTTAGGGTAGCACACGCTAATCCACTCCACTCTCATCCACCACTCTCTGTGACGTAGAAACCACTCAACACACTTTAGCAAATGACTATTAATTCAGTCGTTACAACACTTTCTTCACAAGCTTCAGTAATAGACAACGCGGGCGAAACGCTGTGCTCAGTCTCTGAAGGTATCATTCACTTGCTATTTGCAGATCCAATACACTGGTTGAACCATCATGAAAGGTATATGGACATAAAGCCCAAAGATAATCTACCACATTTAACGAAGAAAAATAATTTCAATGAAACACAATTTGGATTCTTACGCTTGGAATCGATGACTGACAAACGGGAATTTTCTGTACGTGAACGAAGCTATTTGGTGGTTTCCCCCTCAGACTCCCCTCGTTTTCTCCCCTCGCTCTTTACAGTAAACATGTGTAATGACGTGACGTTTATTCAATGGACCTTGTTACCCCCAGTGGGGTGTTAAAGGGCGATATTTCCGCCGCTCGTGGTCACCACTATCTCCCTTTTCATTTTCTCTGATTTCTTCTAATTTGATTGCCACAATGCTATAAAAAGCGCAGCGGTTCCCTCCGTGATTGCTGTCTCACACATGCTCTATACATTTTCGAATAATTGCTAATTGCGAGTGTTTATCTCTGGGTTTAGATTAACAGTGGCTCGCCTTGTGGCGATATATTTCTTCAATTCTCCCAGCGTACTTTTTCTTATTTTTCATCCCATCGCCCCGTCGCTTTTCATAGACATTATGTATGTCAACGTCTCATTATATCAATTGGCTCACTGAACGTCACTGTAGACGACTCTATTCAGGTTAAGGTAATGTCAACTCTTTCACGCAAACCATAAACTAGTTGCCTTGATTCGGAATAATTGTTTTATCTTCAAACATGTCTTGATTCGGAATTATTTTTTCCTCGAACTTGTCTCTGGAAATTCTTTGTGACTGTTTAGCGTTTCATAAGGACTGCAACTTGCTATCCATATATCGATCACAGTAATCTTTGCAAATGGGTTTAGGTGCGTGAATTCATCATTCATTTATCATATATGAGGAAATAATCCCCGAAACGAACTTCGACATATACACAAGCAAACGCAAGGCGATGCAAAAGAATTTGACGTGTTTGGCGCGCGTTCCGGCCTCCCCGAAAAAGAAATTCATCACTCAATATTTATTGTTTATTAATTAGCAAGACTAAAAATATCTTGCACCCGTAAGAAATCTGTTTTATGCTTTCATCGTTCCGCGCGCCCCCTCTCCCCCTCCCCCTCCCCCCTCTCCCCACTCCCCACTCTCCCCCCCATATTCTATAAATCGTCTCGCAATTGCTGAATTCGAATTAAATGTTTGATTACCAAGGTTTCCACCAAATTCATATGAAATACTGTTGAGGATTTTTCCTTCGTGAATGCATATACGCTTACACATTGAAAAAATAGGGATTTTATTTCCTGCTGCTTCCAGTTTTTGCTTGTCTGATTTTTCGAGCACGGTTGCATTTGATATTTCTTATATATTATATCAGTGACGGCGATTCTTGTTTAATTATAATCAACTCGTCATGAAAGATCTCAGGTTTTTTTGTCACATGTCTCTTGATGTGTCCGAACGTTTCAGTCCGTACAGAAGAGAAATAAATCTCACTTTTTTCAGCGTCGTTTGAAGTCATTTGATTAGTCTGATCGTCGCTCATTGGCCGGCGGAGGACCAATCAGCGATATTAAGAAAAAGACTCGAGCCTTCGTTTTGACTTGGGTGTTTTTAACAAGTGGGACTTAGGGGATTACGAGGGTCTGCCAGCACATTGGATTATGAGTGCCTGGTGGTTGGGTGGGTCTCATTCAACGGTGACAAGTATTGCGGGTGGGTCTCCGGTAGTTCTTTGACTGGGGAAAGGAAGTCTACTTGGTGTCTCTCAAGCTAAGACATTAATTTGTCGATTATATAAACACGCATGTAACAAAAGGTTTATCTATTAAGTCCATAAGAACATGATAGGGGGAAACTGCAAGAGACCACAAGAACACTTGGCAAATCTATGTCCATTACCACCTGTCATCCCCATCCATAAATTTATCTCATTTTCTCTTAACACAACCAACATTTTCAGCGCTCACTACATGGTTACTAAGTCTATTCCATTCATTAACTACTCTGTTGGTAAACCAGTTCTTGCCTATTTCTTTCTTAAACCTAAATGTGTCCAATTTATGTCCATTACTATGATCCTGCCCAGTGAAATAAAACAATAAATATTCATCAGTAGGGGAAAGGTTACGCGCCTCTTTTGCTCCCCCAAAGCTGAATAGAATCACCTGGGGCTGATTAGAATTGAAACAACAAAATACAAATACTTGAGGAACTGAAATGATTGCGAGATTTCATAAAGTGTCTTTCGAATAAATTCCAAGGCATTGTCTATTGGGTGCGGCAGCGTACTACAGTAGTCTCGCATTCGCTTAGTTGTGGGTTCGAGCCCCTCTCTCCTCTCCGATTTACAGCAGTGACTTACCTGCCCCACAACAGTTCAAGCGCATAATAGGGTAAAGGTGACGGCTTCGGCCTTCTAATGTAGGCTCTTCGCCATCTACTGGGAGAAGGACACAGATAATGTCTATTCGGACATACTGACATGCATGTGAGATGAGATGCTGAAATAGCTGTGATATGCTGTCAAGCTTTATACACTATTTTCATAGCCTGGATGTCTTTCATCCAGTCTTTCTCGCATCTAATAGAACCCATCAGATAATAACTCTCACGATTGATGGACGGATATGTCATCGCATTATTCAAGCCCCTCTGACAAATGACACCAGCTACAGCTGTTGTAAATTACATAGAAAAATACACCAATTAATGGTATTTTCATAAAAAGTTGTACTTGTAAGTTATTGCTCTACACATTTCTGGTGAGCAACTGGCGTTGCTATATTGTGAAGGCGAGGTCAGTCATCTACTCGTATTTCCATAATGTCTGACAAAACCCTTACTCACAGAATCGAAGATTTGATTTCAGGTAACACATATCATTCTTTGTGCATAACAGTACCAACTGATCACCTGCTGGCTTGCCTTCCCGTGTGTCAAATTACTTTGTTACCTATTTCATGAAGTAACACATGGTAATCCATAGTAATTCTAAAAGGGGTCTTATTTCCCTTCAGGCAGTGGTTCTCATTTTTTCCCATTTCCCCTCCTTCATGAATTCTCAACATTCGTGCGACTCCCTATCATCTTTCTCCCAAATCCCACCCAGCCCCCCCCCCAAATAAAAAATGTTGAAGAAGAGAAACCCTTTACTTTATTACAAAGCTGACAATCATAGTTATCGCATACTTGGTAGATTTTTGTGATATGCTTAACTCACATTACTGCGCTACAAATGAATGTCGGATACTACCCTAACAACAAACTTGTAACACCATGCCTCCCTATATTCTAGTCATGGTTCTCTTGGGGGTCCCCATGGTCCCCAGGTTGAAAACCACTGGCCTGTTGTTAATAGTTGCATGGAGTTTGCATGTAGTGTTACGAAAAGGGTTAAACAGCTCTAATCCTTAGTGTAAGACCCTATTCATGTCAGTTTTATTCCACACAAACTGATCACTTCACGGAAAAAAGAACAATAATGATAAGTATTAATAATCGTTCATTCCCATACTAGAAAAATGTTTTATCATAGGTTTCTTCTCATATGATATCCTACCAATTTCAATCATCTATTCTGAGAGTAACCCATATTTTCTTCAGAACCAGTAATAACTCTGAGATAGAAAAAAGTAATAAAGTAATAATCTGGCATGGAAAAGGTTAGCCAATAGAAATTGTAAGCCCATCAAATTCAGGGTTCCTTGAGCTGAGTTAAAAGACCCCATGTCTAGAAAAAAAATGTTAACAATGGATTCAACAGAAAATAATGTTATAACCCGTTGTATTTTTCCTCGGTATTGTGTTACTAAGAACACTTTATTGTCATCTCCATACATCCCATACCCATCCATCTATCACTATTTTCACGTTTGAACATCTTAATCGGTTTTCAGTGTGATTCGGTTTAACGTCGCGAACTCCCCCGTATCAGGAGGCTAGGACGGTGCCCATTACAGATGACAATGTAGAGTGGAATTTAATGAACCATGCCCTTGGTCCAACTCGCTGGCGGGAAGGTTCGAACTGCTGTCACCTCGACCTCCGTCGCAAGTAGCGACGCTCTAACTCGCTCGGCTAGTGAGCATCAGACCTTGTTCACACAAACGGTTTCAACCGAGGCGGTTCAGTGTAGGCGTTCACGCACATCAGCGCAGATTTTCCTTGACTATGCGGTACTGCCACGGTTTCCACGCGGTTCAAACAGTTAGTGTGAACAGGGCTGGAGTCAGTGTAGTTCACACAAGCACTGACTTTCCCGCAGTTCCCTTTTGTCTGTCAGTCCTCCAAATACACGATCACCTCCCGCTCCTTCCCCCCCTTCCACTCTTCCCTCCCACTCTCCCCCCCCTCCCAGCCATCCTCTCCTCTCGTTAGGAGAAGCTACGTGATTCGCCCATTAAGACGTGTTTCTTAATCGGTCGTTAATTAGGAAATTAGTAAGGAGGAGCGGGGAATTCAGTTAGGCGTCTTAACGAGAACCAGATGGATTAGGGCAGGTGGGTAATGAACGGTCACAGACAGGGGCTACGACAGATTTATTTCCGTCCTAATTGCATTTGTGGACTGTTAAAAGACCTTCTTGTGCTTATTGAAGCATGAAGCATTGTACGGTGATTGAGCGAATGTTGTACAAGGTAGATTTTTCGAGATGTACATGCAAGAATATTGTATGTACAAGATGTACTTGCAAGGAGGTTGTATGTACAAGGTATATATTTTCAAGATGTACATGCATGAAGATTATTTGTATAAGATATATTTTAAGATGGACATGAGAGAAGATTGTATGTAGAAGGTAGCTTTTCGACAAGGTGTTTTCAAGAAGTAGTGTACATGCAAGAAGATTGTATGCATAAGGTATGTACAAGATATAATATATGCAAAAAGACTGTGTACAAGGTATAATTTCAAGATGTACATGCTAGAAGATTGCATGTATAAGGTAGAATTTTAAGATATACATGCAAGAAGACTGTATGTAAAAGGTAGATTTTCAAAATGTACTTGCAAGAAGGGTGTATGCACATGGTAGATTTTCGAGATGCACTTGGAAGAAGAACGTATCCATAATGTATTTTCGAGACGTACATGCAAGAAGATTGTACGTATAAAGTAGGTTTTAATGATATACATGCAACAAGACTGTATGTGTAAGGTAGATTTCCAATTTGTACATTTAAGAAGATTGTATCTAATGTTTATATAGGAACAGAAGTATACCTATAAGTACAATATTTTTTAATAGTATGTATACGAGTATAATATCTATATAAGATATATAATGTATCGAAATTATATTCTAGATGATAATGCTCTAGCAAATAGGTATAATGAATGACATATGTATGTGACGTTTTGCACTCAGGTGAAGAATTACACTCAAGGTGAAGGAAAGTGAAGGATAAATAGAATTAATAAACTTTTCATCCGAGTTTGATAAAATCCTGCTGAGATGTGATACAGTGTATTAACACTGGCATTAAAACTAGTCGAAACTAATTTGCATCCTTCACACACTTACGTAGATGCCCACACAGCATTCGCCTCCCCCCCCCCCATACAATGCTAATAGAGACGAAACTCTACGAGTTGCGTTCTTGTCCTGTATACTATAATTAGGTAAATGTATTGGGCTAAACACAAACACACACGCCCGCACACACACACACACACACACACACACACACACACACACACACACACACACACACACACACACACACACACACACACACACACACACACACACACACACACACACACACACACACACACACACACACACACACACACACACACACACACACACACACACACACACACACACACACACACACACACATGTAGATATTCATAATGTGTATGTGCATTTGCGTGTGTATAATTGCTAGCCATGTTTTGCAACAACAAACGCGATTTTTGAACACTAAAGATTATCCGTTCCGTAATTCTTTACGATTTAATTAAAATCGAACTAACGTCCGAAACACTGTAATCTGCGCCATATCAGCCCGACGTTCCTGGGAAAGAAGTCATTATCGCATCATTCATGATATATACTCCAACAAGATAATATTGAGGAACCATTAGAGAAAAAAAGAAAAGAAAAAAATCTACAACAATATCATTATAGAACCCTTGTCGCCTTTATCCAAGACTTGTTTATTAGAATCAAGCCTATTTAGTATCGAGTCAGATACACAATTCTTAGTGTTTGAGTTTTATATCAAGAAGGTGAATAGCCTACGTCAGGAGGCGCATAGCTACAGCCATAGTCGTCACCTTTGTCCTATTAGCTTGGACTGTTGGGGCAGATAGTCAACAGTCGGTGAAGGGAATCTGAGAGGAGTGCAGTACTCGAGCCCGCGACATGGAAAATGCGAGGCCTGAACGCTTCTGATAGCGGCACGATTTTTGGTACAGTACTAATTGTGCCTCTGATTTGGCTACCTCTCTTAAAGTGGAAAAAGTTCTTGGTATATAGATAGACTAATTGTAATCTATAGTCCCTTGGAAAGACGAAGAAATTATATATATTTCTGGGCAGAAAAATACAGAAAACCACACACTAACCTTGCGTAATATACATCACGTGATACAGATACAGATTTAAGAAGGAAATAGGCAAGAAGTGGTTAACCAATAGTAGTTAACGAATGGAATAAACCTAGTAACCATGTAGTGAGCGCTGAAACAATTGGTTATTATAAGAGGAGATTAGATAATTTCATAGATAGGGATGTGAGATGGCAAGAGACTGCCTAGTGTAGGTTCTATGGCCTTTTGCAGTCTCCTCCATTCTTATGTTCTTGTGTTATTATCACTCTAAAGCTCTGATAACATTTCCGTCGTCGATATACCACCCGTCAAAAGTGTGCAAGACCAGCTCAACTTCACACACGATTACCCACATCTAAATACAAAAGCCACAGGTAATGAATCCCTCTTTAACATTCCCAGTACCGCGCCGCTTCCCACCGCCGTTTTGCCAATCAAATACCAAAGGCAACACGGCTCTCATATCCAAGAGGAACATCCTGAACCAGGCCAGCCTCCGTGTCCCCGGTCGCTCCCCCGTCCAATCGATAGTACTCAATCAACAGTTTATTCCATTCATTAAAGAATCGATTGTCGTCAGGGACGTACCTCAGTTCAGTCGGAACCTCAAGGTGAGGTTCGCCTCGCTTCGCTTCGCTTGTCTTCTTCTGACATACTGCGATGCTAATATTCCTTTCATTTATCGCCTTGGTGCCCTCAGGCTAGGAAGGAATTGTTTTGTGACATATTTCTACCTTCTTCTTCCGGCAA
>NC_134784.1:12484438-12486938 GCF_046742065.1 Oratosquilla oratoria
TGAGTCGTGTGTGTGTGTGTGTGTGTGTGTGTGTGTGTGCGCGCGCGCGCGCGTGGGAATATTAACGATTTATCAATCTAAATGATACAAACAATTTGGTAGATACGGCGAGTGGATCAAAAGATTATCAAATGAAATAATGATTAGAAGAATCTGTACCGAGGTGCAAGTCGCCCCGCAGAGGAGAAAATGAAAACATTAAAGATGAGAAAATTAGAAAATAACAATTGAGAAGATTAGAAAATAATGATTGTGACAGTAACAGAATAATGAATGAGAAAATAACAATTACATTCGAGGAAATAACAAAATGATATTTGAGAATATAACTGAAACAATAACAAGCAAGAAAGTAACAAAATAACCATCGAGAAAATAGTAAAATAACAATTGAGAATTTATCAAAATATTGAGAAAATAACAAAATAATAATTGAAAAAATAACAAAATAACAATTTAGAAAATAACTATAACAATTGAGAAAATCACAAAATAGCAATTGAGAAAATAACAGAATGACAATTGGGGAACATGACAAAATAGCAATTGGAAACATAACAAAATAACATGTGAGAATATGACAATTGAGAAAAATAACAATTAAGAAAATAACGAGTGAGAAAATAACGCCAACGCAGGACTTGAAACATTTAGTTTCCCTTTAATATCTTCACCAAAGAAACTAAACGAAGAAAGTAATAAATGTTTACAAAAATATGTAGAATTATTTGATCATACTCCGACAAATCAAAATACATAAATAAGAAACACTACCGGTAACTAATTGTTTCAACGCTGATATTGAAACATATATGATTATAGATAATTAGAAGCGACAATTATAATAATTTTGATGGTGAGAGTAAAGCCATTCATGAGGAGGGCACTTATATCAATTAAGAAAATGAAGGTAGTGGCACTAATCATAGATATGATAAATAGTAATTGCGATAATAATGATGTTGAGTTTTATTTGAAGGTCTAGAATATTATAAACAAGTTTTTGACCAGGTGAAACAGTAGTTCACATGAAATTAACTACGAAATATTAATAGCGAAGAAAGTGTATCAACATGAAAAAAATGACTCTGAAAAAGAAAAACCGAGATTTTGTATGACTCATCAATGATGTAGTCATTTCGGTAATAACAGAGGAACACTACAATTAAATCAATACTAATTATTATCAAATTGATTATTTTTTTCATTGACTTTCCATGCGGTAATTTAATGGAAACTGACGAGATTTATTTTCTTGTAGGGGAACTATAGCATTTATATAAAAATCCTCAAGGATAAAACGCCGAATGCTGAGCAGCCACGAAGACCGCCATGGAGGGCTTGAGGTTCACTTAAGCAATGAATAGAATCAACGAACGAGTCAACAGAATATCATCAAAGTGGAGGCCATTTAGCGCTCAGCGCATGCGCTGACGTATGATTTCGCTAAATGAATTCGTGGCGGAGGGGCCATACCTCGCCATATTCAGGCGGAAAGACGCGGGGCTTTCCTCCCTTGCCGACCGGCGGAGGCCCGATCGGGACCGCTACAGACGGAGCGAGAGCCGGGAAGGTTCCCCGGGCGCCGCGATTCTAGCCTGCATGCGCGCGGGACCGTTCACGGAAAATATATTATGCATATATTTAGCCTCATATTGCTAGAATAATATACACGTGTCAGAATCAGTATTCATGACTATACAGTATACTCGTACATTGAGTAACACATACAAACACATACCCACGAATATATACAAGGGAAATCGTGACAATTTGTATTCCTACAAATATATGTATACTCACACACACACACACACACACACACACACACACACACCACACACATATATATATATATATATATATATATATATATATATATACATATATATATATATATATATATATATATATATATATATATATATATATATATATATATATATATATATTATCATGCGCGGGGTATGCACCCTAGAATCAAAACCAGGGTGTGGAATGAATTACTATCTGTTCCATGTCGGTGTGTCTCATAACTCACTTGAAGTGATGCTCAGATTCCCATCAAGATCGATACCAATATCAAGATAAAGCGATCAGATCCTTGGGTCGACTTTCCTTCTTACGCCGGTTATTTATTTACTCCTAGTATTTTATTGCACACACACACACACACACACACACACACACACACACACACACACACACACACACACACACACACACACACACACACACACACACACATCTCTGTGACACCCTATATTATTTCGAGTTAACAGTATTCTAAAAAACGGAAGTAATTTCTCACAGATAAGGAAAAATAAGCATTTGCTCTCTAATGAATGGAATAATCTTAGTAGCTATGTAGCGAGCGCTGAAACAATTGGTTGTTTTAAGAGAAGAATCGATAACCTTTTTGGGTAATGATGGTATGGAACTGCCTAGTGTAGGCCTTATGGTCTCCTGCAGTCTCCCCTCTTCTTATACTTTTCCTGTA
>NC_134784.1:12489438-12491938 GCF_046742065.1 Oratosquilla oratoria
GCATATGTTATATAAATATGTATTTATGTATACTGTATTCATATGATTTCATATATTTATCCACACGAATCGAGGGTCACAAACTGCCTCTGCAAACGTCTTCCGGTCGCTAAACCAAAATAATGGGAAGGACGGGACCATTTTACTTGACTTTTAAGCTATATCATATCAACTATACTAAATTGTATGCAACAGTAATCAAGATTGATTAATGACGCAAATTCCTTTATATGAATATTTCAGCCCTCTTCTCCTTGTCCGTCCTCGCCTAAGTTTAACCTTCACATTTTTGTCCTGTAACTAGTCTATATCTCTATGCTACCGTCCTTATCCACCATGTTCTTCTTCATGGTTCCTTTTGGGTCTCCTTCCGCTTTTTCTTCTTTCTTCACCGATTGGTTCCCGCATCCTCCACAAATGTTATCTCTCCATTACCAACGTATATATACGCAGAGGCAAGAACACAGTCGAGCTAACACATACATAGATAAGTACACACACACACACACACACACACACACACACACACACACACACACACACACACACACACACACACACACACACACACACACACACACACACACACGCACACATCCATGCATGAGTGTGCACGCGTGCATGCACACACACTGAAGTTAAGATTGGTCAATATTCACTCCACTTGGGGCATGTTGGTCTCGTTTGCTTAAAACTGAATTAGAAATTCTCTTATTTCTGTAGAGCAGAGTGATTTATCATATAACTATTAAACGCTTGTCTGGTTTAAATTCGGAGCTTTTAGGGAGTTCAAATATTTAAACCGAACTGATAAAAAAAGGTGTTCGTGTGTATGAGTGCTTGTGTATGTACTTATCTTTTTATGATTGAGTTGTATTTTCTTCTTTAGGAAGAATACTCTGTCTTGTCTTCAGAACTTCGAAAGAACACCGAAGAGCTTCCAAATTGGAGAATGGCCGAGAGCGTCTTGCTCATTCTACGTGTTCGAGATTGCTCTGGTGGCCCAACTTGAACACAACTTGAACTCTACTTGAACACGGTAGGTCTGGTCTCGGAAGAAGGAGTAGAAGTCATGAGTGGTCACCACAGTGAATCCTAAGGATACACAAAGTCAGACCGGGTATTTGGAATTGCCTTTAAAATTACACACACACACACACACACACACACACACACACACACACACACACACACACACACACACACACACACACACACACACACACACACACACACACATATATATATATATATATATATATATACATATATATATATATATATATATATACATATATATATATATATACATATATATATATATATCACTTAGATGAATGTACGTATACATATACGTGTGCGCGCCCGCGTGCGTACATTTGCGTTTACGTATGTGTGTGTGTGTGTGTGTGTTTGTGTTTTGTTACATTGTGTGTATGTATACTGAAATGCAACAGTGAATTACTGCAGCAGTCCTTGGGTTTTCCTCTCGATTTTTCAGGAAGAAAAGATGGATTATTGTCTGAGTTGTTTCACTGTGATGCTCTCTTACAAGATTATAAAAGGGAAACATTCGCCGGCGTCATGGAAGGTTGTAAGTGAAGTACCCCTTTCTGATTTAATTTAATTTATTTCCCGGGAATGTTTAGTGCATGACTTCTATGCACTGTACTGCTATGAATAATTTTTTCTTCTCTGGGCATGGAGAATTATGTCGTGAGCGTGTGTTCGTGTGTGTGTGTGTGTGTGTGTGTGTGTGTGTGTGTGTTGTGTGTGCGTGTGTTTGCGCGTGTGTGCGATATTGTAAAAAAATTTTAACTTACACAAAAAAGTGAAACAACCGCTATTTCTAAAAACTGTTATATTTGCATTTGGTCGAAAGGGAAAGAAGAATCTACTGTAAAACTGTAAATATCTAAAATACTCAAGAACGAAAGCCTGAATGGTATAAATCTGGAAAATCACCTTATGGTTTAGAGAACAAATCACGATGGACCAGTTGTGGACAGGAGGAGCCCATTCCACATGGTAGTGGTCCAAGGTAAGCGCAAAATCGTACCAAGCAAACTTGTACCCTCTCCTGTTCACTGAAACGCTAGTTGGAAAATCTGTTTCCCTACTGAATTTTAAGTTGTATTTATAACGCACACACACAAACACACACACACACACTCTCACCCACATGTATGTGTATATTCATTTATAACATATATATATACATATACATATATATATATATACATGTATATACATATATATGTATATATATATACATGTATATATATATATATATATATATATATATATATATATATTTTATATATGTATATGAATTTCAATTATTGAATTTACATTGTTCTCATTACTAATTTTAGTCTAGCACTCATGGCTCTCCTGGGAATGCAAGATAGAAACCAATATCACAGATAGTGGATACACTGGTCAGTTTACGCAACGGAATCGAGCCCGGGCGCACTGCCCGGTCGTCAGGCGCGACGGA